>NC_090615.1:7134187-7152122 GCF_004359215.1 Bremia lactucae | reverse complement strand
AAGCGGAACAGGTGGGTCTTTACGGGACCATCCGTAAGACCTTGCATGAACACCGTAATCAACGTGTGTCATGAACTGGGTTATTTGTAATACAACTCGCTAAGAGTCGTATGTGCTGGGCATATGCGTGAACATCACGCTTACCCTGCTTGAGTTTCAGAAGCTCTGAACGGCTCGGAACTCAGCCCTTGGCGGTTCAAATGTCTGTTTGAGTCGGGTTTTAGAAGCCTCTAGCGACCCAAAGACGTATGGATCGCGCAACTTAAGGCCCAATGCCCAAGTTTGGCACGATCTGCCAAATTTGATTGAGCGAATGCGACTTGCATTTGCTCGTCGACGATGTGACGTGCCCTTATGGCATCGTCTAACTCGACAAACCATCTCAAGAGAGAGTCTTCTTCGACTCCCGTACACTTAGAGATGTCAATCTTTTAAGGTTTCGGAACGACGCGTTTGCGTCATCCCAGGTACAGGGGTCTCAACAGTTCTGCATGTTGAGAGCCTTGCTGATTCAGCAAGGCTATCTTTTCCTTCATCTCGTCAAGTTCATGTTGTATGAACTTGGCGATGGCTGAATGGAGGGCATCTCTGTCCAAATTGGACAGCATTACCAAGATTGCATCGTTTCCTACGGTTGAACTCAGCCGTTCGACCGCACTCCTTTCTATGTCACTTAGAAAGGAGTAGCTTTCACGGGAAACGTGATGCGTATTCCCTCTATCATCTAACATGTCCATGTTAGATTAGGAAAATGTGAATCTTTGGACGGACATCGAAGTGCTACCAGGTGTAACGGGGTACTACGTCTTGTACTGCTTCAGTACAAGTCCACTTCACACTGCTTCAGTACAAGTCCACTTCACACTGCTTCAGTACAAGTCCACTTCGCACTGCTTCAGTACAAGTCCACTTTGCACTGCTTCAGAGCAAGTCCACTTCGCACTGCTTCAGTACAAGTCCACTTCGCACTGCTTCAGTTGCAAGTGGTGCCTTACGTTATTTCACGTACACTAGTACGTGCAGACGAAGACTTCTCTTGAAGGTAACTAGCTTGAAGAGGGTTAAATGAAAACTGTATTAATATAATTAAGTATTTCTTCTTTCTATCTGTTATCTCTAACTTAACGATAACTAATACTAAACATGCAACTGAATTCTTATCTTATCTGTCTCTCTCTTTTGTTTATCTCTACAGCTGATTAGTCTGCAATATTAATCGATATAATGGTTTATACCTATTTATGGATAAGAATTCTGAGCATTACTGTATAAAGTAATATTCTCCAAATATTATCTACCTTTGGGATAATATATTAATTAACAACCTTTAAGTGTTAATTTCATGTAACGATACACCCCGTTACAGTACGTGAAATAACGTAAGTGTAGCGGAGCTACCTCGCTCCTAAAGTCAAGGAAGACTTTCAGACTCAGAGTCACTTAGTTCTATTGAACTAATGGGTTCAACAACTCAGGGAGTCGTACAAGCTATCAAAGTTTAAGGAAACCTAGTTCAAGGGATTCAGGGGTTCGTAGGACCAAGGCAACTAGTGCCCAAAAGGATATACCTTAAAAAGGCTTCTATCTCTTACAGATCAATGCGCAAGCCTTAGCAAGGCACTTCACGCTTTAAGATAAAAAAGGAAACTTAACTTTATTTAATTATTTAAATCTAAAACCCTTACCCTAGCTAATTAAAATAATAGATTTTGGCCGCCAGATCTATATCTGGCGGCGTCCACATTTATTACCCATAATAACTGGGATTTAAGCAATTATTTTAAAATTAGATGAAAGGGTATTTTACCCATAAAGTAAATGTACCACAACAACGGTTCTCCAACCGATGTGTGCCCCATTACACCCTCTCCCATCAGACTGTTGAAACTGAGTGACAACATTCGCTTCATTTTTCTCTTTCAGGTTGGAACCTAAACAGCTAACCGTTTGGTTCTGTTTTCCATTCCTTTGTCTAATGACAATCAAGCGTGAGTCACAGACTCTGAGCACCTTCCTCGACGATGAGGGAATGGTGGACTTTGAAAGTCACTCTCAATCAGAGGAGGAGGAAAAGCAGCGGCGTTCACTCACGCCTTCTCCTCCGGATAAACGTCGGCGAACCCTGAATTCGTTCCCAGACCGTGGTGCCGCTGATGACTTAACTGCATTGAGCAGGGGACAGGACCCTGAGTCCAGCATCATTACGAATCCGCTCATTAAAAAGCAAGAGCAAGAAAATCCTCAGACGGAAACAAGCTCGTCGTGAAGCTGCAGACCTTGCGAAAGCAAAAAGCTCAGTGAATATCGATTCACATCACTTAGCGTGGAAAAGCGCCTCCAAGAGGTTATGAATAGCAGCTTGACCCTCTGGACCTCCGGACCCAAGGCGAGGACGGCGGAGGAGCTTGCTGCTCGCGACGCTCTTCACGAGCGATATCTTACATCCAAGGTATTAAATAACGTGACGTCAGTATTTGACTCGTTTGCATGATCAGGCCCGGGGGGCTTCGGTGGCCTCAATGGGTAAATTCTGGTGGTCTTGTTTCCAAACGAATCAAAAAGCGAAATCAATGCTTCGTTTGAGAACTGGGTCCATCGAACCCGCCGCCACAACAACAGCTGGTCTATAAGAGAACCTGCGGATGTGGCTGATGTTCGTTTGGAACAGAAGCTTCGCTTTGATTTCTTTAAGCTTAATGCCAAAGGCCAGTTACGTCCGGCGGTAATGCCTCAAGTCGAGGATAGATATAGCCAGCACACCAGTGCTTCAGTTGCACGCGCTCCATGGATCCAAGCTGGACTGAGGCAATGGGTCCATTTATTCCCACCTAAGGGTCGTTTGACGCAAGCTCGCCCAGTGCAAGGCGCGCAAAATCGTCAACGGCGTACGGGCAATCTTGCCGAAGGGGTTTCAAAACTCTCAAAAGTTTTCCTAAGAGGGGTGCCCAAGCCACTTCACCAAATATTGCTATCTTCTCTTGCGACTATGTCGCTTCATAATCTTCTCCACGTAAAACTGTGGTCCCTTCGCTCATCGAGCAACGCCGGAGGAGGCCAAATTTCAGTGGAAGCGATTGATGCTTAAAAAGAACGAGGTCAAACTTTCGCGAGGGCTTTGCTCGGATTGAGGGCTCTTTTGACGCAATCCAAAACCATCTTTCGACGTTCTAACGTGGGAAGATGGTTTTAAACTGCGTCAAATTGACGATGCAGCAATATGCGACATGGCTGCTGTCTAGGCGCAAGCGCTTTTAAGCTCACGTGAGAAGGGTCCCGGTACGGCTCAAGCAAGCCCACGAAGAACACTACGTGTGTACGCAGCTTGCGAGGAAGGTAGCGTGTAAGCTAGACCACGAACGTAAATGGTCCAATAAAGTGCGAATGCAATCCGGTCTTAAAAGACCGCAAAAATCAAGTTTGTAGGAAGTTTCTTAGCGTTAAAATAAAACTGGGTCTCCGATCGCATAAGAAATCTATTCAACTTCTGCCTTTGGCATCCTGGTAAGGCTGCTACATGAGCCTGCACTGTACATCGCGCATCCACCTTTTTGTTCTGCTAACATCCTTTCTAGAAATGGGGGACTGTGCCGGTATAGTGGCAGCATTAGACAAGTACAATGCACCACTTACCGTTTGACACAAACGTCGGTGTCGAATGGGGAGATTTACGTACGCGTATCATTCCATTCTCGTGCATAGCACGGAAGAAATCGTCAATGACGTCACAATGTCCTTTTTGTAAAGGCCACTGTCGTGTGACACAGTATTTGGTTCCAGAAACTAAGTCATCCATGACGGAAACTTCTATCTGATGGAAAAAACCGATGGTGGATTGGTCAAAATCACATCTTGGCATTCCTTAACTGAGGGATAGAATGAATCCGTGGGATCTTAAGGAACTCTGCCCAATAAGTGCAGCTTTTGTGTCCTCCAAGACGGCTTCATCCAGAAGCGATGATGATTTTACTCAATATTTGA
The DNA here is from genome assembly GCF_004359215.1 of Bremia lactucae. Lineage (NCBI taxonomy): Eukaryota > Oomycota > Peronosporomycetes > Peronosporales > Peronosporaceae > Bremia > Bremia lactucae. Next base: position 7,148,144 of record NC_090615.1, on the reverse strand, counting down.
TCGAATAATCGCCATCTCAGATAAGTCACCAGCCTTAAGGGTCGGCCGAACTCACCAACAGACATTTCGTCTTGATCTAAAAGAACATGCAACGAAAGGATTGGATCAAGGCTAACTTCTTCTTCGATGTTACCAGTTTACCATTTACAAGCGTATGCAATTGCTCGCTCGTATCACTGTGTGACGTTATGGGTGTGCTTCTGTCTCTGCTGTCTCGGAGTCGAGTCATTACGCCTCTTAGAGGCCGGGACATCCACGTTCCCAAGTTTTCGAACATTAATTGGCTCTATACCAAAGTTGGGTGTTAAATCAGATATTCGACGAGGAGTTATGTAATACATATTCCTTGTCCAGTGACTGTTACGTGTCACTTTAAGTGCATTATAATGGTTTGACCCGAAATGCCCTGGCGAATCGCCAATAGTGTCACTATTAACACTCAGTATGGTGCCACCTCGGCCGACCACACTCGGTGGACTTAGATGTGCCACACCACGTATCTCGGGGATATTCCGCCCTTGATGACTCGGCCTTAAGCCTACAATACTTTCAGCATTCAGTGAATCGTTATTACAACAAGTGTCACTCGGAGAAGTACGTGCCGTTCCACCCCCTGTTTTCCTGAGTCGGGCTCAAAACTAATGTTTACAACATTGAGTTTATTAACTCAGAAATTTCAATCTCTAGCACACTGACAAAGTCAGTCAGTGATCCGCGCCAATAGCGCTTTTGTTGCCTAGCAAAGGTGGGTTCATGACTCTCTAAAACTTTGCTAGGAAGATTGCGCGTGGCTCCTAAGGTCTTAGACCTCCAATTGATCCATGGCTCATGGTGTTCTAACCAGGCCATACCAAGGATGAGATCATATCTCGAATTTAAATCAAGGACGAGACAGCGTTCCATACTATTAAAGCTCAGAAACTTTATGCCTAAGTTCTTAGGAACTTTAGAAACAGTGACACGAAACCCAGTCGCTAGCAAACATAGATTGTATACGTTCGTGCGCTTTAAGCGCCTTAGTGTATAGTACATTTCCTTCAAGGGAAAGACGTCGAGCATATTTGCAAGACGCTCCTAAGTCAATTGAAATTGACCATGGCTTATAAAAGCTCTTCACAGGCGCTTGAGCGACTAAAAATCGAGGCTTGTACTCACGTCCCGTGCCATAACGCACCGAGCTAATTGGGGCTAGGTTTTATTTACTCTCACCTCTTAGAGGTTCAACAGAGCCTAGGTCTTCCCCAGAAGGGCGCCCCGCACCTACTGGGTATAGACGTTTTCCCGCACCGTACCAAATTTCTGGAATAGTCGGAGTTGGTGCTCTTTCGAGCTTTACGCCTATTTCGTAGGGGACAGGCCGGACGTAAATGATTCGTGCTTCCGCACATATAACATCTACGGATGGTCTTATGCTGTTCCAGAGCTTGAAGAGCCTCTTCTCCTTCCTCAACGAGGCTTAGATCGATGGGTTCCGGTCTATTAGGCGGTACCCATGTGCTCGAAGAGCTTGTTCGATAAACTGGCGTGCTAACGCGAGCAGACTTAAAGTCGAACTCAGCGTGTAGCGCTATGGCAACTGCTTCTTCTAAAGTAGTAGGATGGGATCGAAAAATTTCAGTCCGGGCAACGCCCTCATTGGGACCCCCAAAAAGATTGCTACGACAATTGCCTTGCACCGGGTCTTGATGCATCGATGCAATGAGAGTTTCTCCTGGACATAGTCCCCAAGGGTTCGTTTGCCCTGTCGAGTCACTTCGAGCCGTGATCGCATGCGAAAATTCTGATCAGGCGGTGCAAACATGCTAGTCATTTGCTGTTTCAGCGAATATCATGAGGAAAAGCGTCGTTTATGGACCTACTGCGCGAAAGTGCCTACACCATGACTCTACCTCCGAGTTTGGAAATGGCCATAGCCACCTTTGGCCGTTATATTATGAGCAAGGCGGAGTCAATGGACATCTCCATCTGCTTAAAACAAAAGGGAGATTTTCTCCCTCTTTTCCCTCAAATGTTCTTACATTGACAGCAAGAGGGCGACCCTTCGGCTACGAATCAGGTACAGAGACGTACCGGGTTGACATAGATGCTGCTAAGTGATCTTGTACCTGGCCGATCAGCGAGGATTCATTTCGAGTGAAGCCTAATGGACTCAACATCTCAGAGAGTCGTACAAGCTATTATAGCTTATGAATTTCTAGTTTAAGGGATTTAAGGGTTCGTAGAACCAAGAGGCAACTAGTGCCCGAGAGTATGTACCTTAGAAAGGCTTCTATCTTTCACAGATCAATGCGCAAGGTTGGGAAGGCACTTAACGCTTATGATTAAAAGGAGAGCTGCACCTAATTTAATTATTTATTCTTAAATCTTACCCTAGCTAATTTAAAATAGATTTCGACCGCCAGATTAATATCTGGCGGCGACCACGTTTGTTATTTATAATAAATGGGATTTATCTCGTTACTTTTAAGAATAGGATTAAAGGAAAAATATTTTTACCCATAAGGTAAATGTATCACAATTCGGGTTCTTTAACCGATGTGTGCCCATTACAATTTCGGGACAGAGTCGGGTTCTTACGACCAGACATTCTACTTCATCTTTGAGAGATGCGATCTTTTAACGAAGTGCTACCAGCTCGTCTCGAAATGACTAATGTTTTTGTTTTTTCGCCAGCTGATCAATAGCAACTTAACACGGTTATGCAAGTGCTTATGAGAAACACCATCGACCGTCGTCGCCTACTCGCGACAATGAAATTGATCGTGATTAACGTCCTCCCGTAAATACGCAGGGGCGAAGTGATTCTTTAGATCACTTCTCGAAAGTGATGCTAGCTTAACGTAACATGGACCATACGAAGTGGGACCGGAATGTTTTGCGTTTCGGTCCCGAAAAGTTGCCCTGCTTGCCCTTGAAGGGTAATTTAACTCGTTGGTCTGGTATGACCAACGATCGATATCATATTCCATTATTCGATTCATCCAGGCTTCTCAAGTCTGGTAAGGAATAAATGGGATTCTTTCATCAATGCCTTTTTCCGGCATCGGTGATACACATGTAAGCGGGCAAATGATGTCACTCCTTTGTACAGTTTTGTGGAGCATTCGTGCAGAATGTGCAAAGCATAGGCCGCGAGGATGGCGTGACAAATTGGATGAATCTGTGACAGATTGGATACTTCTGTGACCGATACGAAAGACGGACCGTAGAGGTGACTTCTACAACATGCCCCATTTGTCCAGATAGACGGACTTGCCTCGCCTCTCTGGGGTGGCTCATGCCCCTGCTGCTTTTAGGGCGCAGGCCACACACCTAAGAAGGCATCATCCCTTAAAGGTGCCCTTTAAAGAACGCCAGACGCTTTAGAGATGCGCGAAGGGAATGAGAACCTCCAAACCTTTCACGAGCGCAAGAATCGCTCGTTCTTTGATGGACCTCCAGATGAAGAGTATGGGCCTCATCGTACTGTCGAACGAGACCCAGGACATCCATCATTAGCTGGAAACAAGGTTCCCAGCCATTATGCGAGGGTGACTTTACTCGCCAACGAATAAGGTAATTTGTTCAAATCTCCTCCAGCTGATAATGATTCGAAAAGCGTTCAACACGGAACACTTATCACCACTCGAATCCGTCCATGGATGTGAAGGAGGAGAAAAAATCGGGTTCACCTCATTCGCCAAATCCAAGTCATCAGCGTGACTTAAATTACGCGTTCCCGAAGTATCTTTACCGAAGTATTCTTTAGGATCACTTCGTTCCTAGTGATGTATTCTGACATCATCAGAGTTATATCGTCCATGAAGTCATGACAAGATGACTCTGCGCTAAAAGGTTCTGACGAGGGAACAACTTTGTCAGCAACGTTTTCGTTGCCACGTTAGAACCCGTAGGTTTAACGGAAGTGGCCCCGGTTGATCCGTAAGCGTTTACAGTTGCCACTGAATCGAACGATGACACCGACTCGGCCCAGTCACGTACATTGGGAGTAGCAGGTGACTTGGACCAGTCACCTCCAATTGGAGTAGGAGGTGACGCACTCGCCACAGCAGACACATAAGCATCTACTAAAACATTTGCATCACTAGCAGCTGCACGGACTCGTGCAGCTGGCAGCTTTGCTCTTTCACAGGCTACGCGCACGGATTACGAAATCATGCGCAATTAAGTTAGAATCAAAATAAAGCCAACATATGCTAATTTACAGAGAGAGGCGTGCTAGTACTCACTGTCACCTAACATCAGTCAATATAGTGACTGGTGGTTGGGGGGCGATGTAACAACGGTGTACCCAATTACATAAATATTACATCTATAAGAGGAATGATATAAATTATGTCCTATAAGAGGAAATAAATAAAGAAGTCCAAAATTATTATCTGTAATTAATTTTGACTCAATATTTCCAATATTAAAAATTTGGTATTATTGACGCAATAAGACATAGTTATATTTATTGATTCATTTAAATTTAAATCTACCGCCAATCGTTACAAGACACGATTGGGTGGTGTGCAAGGAGGCGCATTGCATAGTTAGTCATTACTATATTTAAGCTAGTTGATAGAAGATCCTAACGAAAAAAATCAACCTACTAACACAGTTCTTTCTCTTTTTGCCTTTTCTTAAGCTTGAGATTAAGCCTTAGTAGCTAAGACTTCGTAGCTTCTTAAAACTTTCTCTGCACGCCGTGTACGTGAAGTAATTGGGGCACCCTACCTTCACCGTGATCAGCGTAGGTTGACAAGTGCTGTTGTCAGTTTTCGCGAAAGGTTCCCCGTCACAAGAACGACTCAATGAGCCGTACAAGCTCGTAGATCTTGTCTCGTCCTGGTCGAAGGGATGAACAACTCGTGGAATTGTACGGCGACCAGTGCCTAAGATTATGTGCAATTAGAAGGCTTGTTGTGATGAAGCACATTTTCATCGGTTATCCGTCGTTGTGGTACTTGTACATTATGGGTAAAATACCCTTTTGTTCTATTTAAAATAGTTTATCACTAAATTTCATTTATTACGGTTACATAAGTGGCAGCAGCCAATATCAATCTGGCGGCCGGAATCTATTCTAATGTAGTAGGAGCAGAATGCGAGGTATAAATATTACAAAACGTTCAGTCTCTCTATTGATCTTACAGCGTCTAGTGCCTTGCTAAGGCTGAGGCATTGATCTAGAAAGGAAGAAAGTTTTCTAAGGTATTCACTCTCGAGCACTAGTTGTCACTTGGTTCTACGAAACAAATTTTTTTAAGCTCTGCGAGCATTCGGTGAATCGTTATTACAACAAGTGTCACTCGACAAAGTACGTGGAACGGCACGTACTTCGTCGAGTGACACTTGTTGTAATAACGATTCACCGAATGCTGAAAGTATTGTAGGCTTAAGGCCGAGTCATCAAGGGCGAAATATCCCCGAGATACGTGGTGTGGCACATCTAAGTCCACCGAGTGTGGTCGGCCGAGGTGGCACCATACTGAGTGTTAATAGTGACACTATTGGCGATTCGCCAGGGCATTTCGGGTCAAACCATTATAATGCACTTAAAGTGACACGTAACAGTCACTGGACAAGGAATATGTATTACATAACTCCTCGTCGAATATCTGATTTAACACCCAACTTTGGTATAGAGCCAATTAATGTTCGAAAACTTGGGAACGTGGATGTCCCGGCCTCTAAGAGGCGTAATGACTCGACTCCGAGACAGCAGAGACAGAAGCACACCCATAACGTCACACAGTGATACGAGCGAGCAATTGCATACGCTTGTAAATGGTAAACTGGTAACATCGAAGAAGAAGTTAGCCTTGATCCAATCCTTTCGTTGCATGTTCTCTTAGATCAAGACGAAATGTCTGTTGGTGAGTTCGGCCGACCCTTAAGGCTGGTGACTTATCTGAGATGGCGATTATTCGATCAAATATTGAGTAAAATCATCATCGCTTCTGGATGAAGCCGTCTTGGAGGACACAAAAGCTGCACTTATTGGGCAGAGTTCCTTAAGATCCCACGGATTCATTCTATCCCTCAGTTAAGGAATGCCAAGATGTGATTTTGACCAATCCACCATCGGTTTTACCATCAGATAGAAGTTTCCGTCATGGATGACTTAGTTTCTGGAACCAAATACTGTGTCACACGACAGTGGCCTTTACAAAAAGGACATTGTGACGTCATTGACGATTTCTTCCGTGCTATGCACGAGAATGGAATGATACGCGTACGTAAATCTCCCCATTCGACACCGACGTTTGTGTCAAACGGTAAGTGGTGCATTGTACTTGTCTAATGCTGCCACTATACCGGCACAGTCCCCCATTTCTAGAAAGGATGTTCTCCAGAACGATATGGTATAATGTACAATGCACAGTGCACTTGACTTAGTCTATGGTAATTACCACTGCTCATGTGAGCTAGCGAAATCCCGCTTACAGCGGTTAGCACCCTAAGAGGTATGCTACGGGACTGGTAAATTATGCCACAAGGGGTTTCAACGCGCCAGCACCATTTAATCGTCTAGTAATGCAACTGTTCCGCCCTCATCGAGGTTATGGACAGACTTATTTTGATGACATTTTTGTCCATAGTCGTGCGGAGCAGGGTCGGTCGGATATGGAAAACCATTAAGACCATTCGCGAGCAGTGCTCGAGTGTATGCGCACAATTTAATTGTATGCCAATGCATCTAAATGCATTTTTGGCGCATAAGTAATTTCTTTCTTAGGGTACTTCATTGGGAAGCGAGGCCTTAGAGCAGATCCCGCTAAGATAAAAGCCATAGTAGATTGGCCGGTTCCTAAGAACCATTTGCGTAAGTGGTTGGGTCTCGCCATTTATTTACACAAATATAGCGAAAAATACGCTGATATAGCTTGGCCATTATCTAAACTCCTTAAAAAGGATACATAATGGTGCTGGACTAGCACAGAACATCATGCTTTTCTAGCAGTTAAGGATAGTATTATCCATGCCCCGATTCTGGCACTGCCAAATCCAAATTGGCCTTTCAGTGTCGGCTGAGACGCATCGGATTTTGCCATTGCCAGTGCTCTGTTTCCAACAGACTTTGATGGGCGTGAACGTGTTATTGCATTCGAGTCTTGACAGCTTAAGGCTGCGGAAAAGAATTCCCCTAGTTAATGACAAAGAGTTGCTTGCTATAAAGTATGCTCTCGTCAAATTCAGAGTTCATTTGCTCGGCTCTAAGCCGTTTGTGATATATACATATCACGCGTCATTACGCACGGCGACCAAGTCGCCCTCACAGAGAATGGCCTGATGGCTATCCTTTTTTGCCGAGTACAACTTCGAGGTAAAGTATAAGCCTGGCAAGCATAATGCTTTGGCCGATGCGTTATCACGCATGCCGGTTTATGAGCTCTCTCATTCAACGACTATAATGTCGCCTATTACTGAATTCATTCCGTTCAGCTTACGCCAAGGATGAACAGTGTGTAGCCCTGATACGAGCTCTAAAGAGCAATGACTCGGGTTTAAGGTTGTCGGCACGTTTGCGTGCAAGGTCCTTCATGGCCGGGCTGTACCAGTCTGGGATGCTCTTTTTCTTGTGTTTAGTGGTTTTGTCGATAACGACCTTTTGTTTTATTGCACGGACGCTGCGGATACTCCGCGCTTCGTTGTTCCTCATGATAAGAATTTGAAGTATCGAATTCTCTATGAGGCACACGATACTGTCCTTGGTGGTCATCTCAGCACATACGTTCGCACATGCGAAACTTGCAAACGTATAAACACTCGGCGCATGCTGCTGCGCCCCTGGCACATCTGCCCGTGTTGGGACTCCATTAGTATGGATTTTTTCTCGGTCTAACGAAAAATTCGGCCAGTAACTCCGGCATAGTGGGCTTTGTTGACCGATTGAGCAAAATTGCTCACTAAGCGGCTGTGCCGGATACCATTGATGGTTAAGTTACAGCTAGGCTGTTCGTCGATCGCGTGTTTCAACAACACAGTTTGCTAGTAGCAATTATCTCTGATCGAAACCCTCGTTTCACGGGTAAAATCTGGGAATATATTGTCCGAGCGCTTGGCACCAGATCGGACATGTCCCCTGTGGACCATCTGCAGACCGATGGTCAAACTAAACGTGTCAATTGCGTCATAGAAGACGTTTTACGCAGTATGTGTGCTCAGATACCAAAACGCTGGAGCTCAATGCTCCCAGTAGTGAAATTTGCGTAAAATAACGCTGTCCATGTCTCTACAGGCTACACTTCGTTCTATGTCAACGGTCTCACCCACCCACGCGTTTCATTAACGATACCACTGTGTCGCTCAGGGCTTGGTGGGGAAAAATTAGCCGATAAGTTTGCTGATTTTAGCCCTGTTACCATTCGCAAACAAGTAAGCAAGTTTCTCGCGACGCGATTTAGCGTCATAAGACATGTGCGGGACACGATGGCTGACAGCCAAGACAAACACAAAGAACAAGCAGATGCCAACGGCAGAAACTGTATAAATTCTTATGTGGTCGGAGACAGAGATTTATTAAATCCAAAAAATCTATCTACTAACTTGTTTTCCGCGGTCTTTAAGACCAAATTACGCCCGCGCTTTATTGGACCATTTACGGTCGTGGCCAAGAAGAGCCTAGCTTACATGCTAAACCTTCCAAGCAAGCTGTGTACACACCCAGTGTTCTAAGTTGGCTTGTTTCAGCCATTTCGGGACCCTTCCACCTAAACTTAAAGGCGCTTGCGCCGAGACAGGCGGTCGTGCAGCAGATTGCTTCATCCTCACCAGGATGTCCAGCTGGCCCTTTAAACGAGGTTGTTGACGTTCCAGTATCGAAAGACGGTTCTGAACCGCCTTCATAGAGCTCACAACCCGGGCAGATTTCTCACGAAGAAGTTGCACCTCGTGCTTCAATGCATGAAATGATCCGTCGATATTTCGGCCTTTTCTTGCGCTGCTTGATGCGTGAGGGAACCTTCAGTTTTTCACGTAGAGAAACTTTCAAAGCGACGTCGTCGTAAGGCCCAACACCAGAATCTGGTGAAGTTGCTGGTGTACCCTCTTCTGAAAACTCTTGGACCTCTTTGGCAAGATTGCTCGTACAACGCAGACATTTTGAGCGCCAAGATCACAGTCAACTCGCGTCAACTGACGCTTTACACCACTAGAAGTGATATTAGGTGGATAATAAGCCTCCGTGCGGCTTCGATCCGTGGTTGCATGATCAACCGAAGCACTAAATATCGGGAAGACATTTCTTCATTTTGTGTGATGGATGCCGAACGTAACTGGCCTTTGGCCTCAAGCTTGGCGGAATCAAACGAATCTTCCAATTCAAACAAACATCAGTCACATCCGGAGAGTCTAATATATTCCAAATATTGCGGAGGCAGCAGGCAGTTCTCAAATGAGACTTCATTTTCACCCCTTGTTTTGTTTGGAAACAAAACGATCGGAATTTCCCTCATTGAGGTCATTGAACCCCAGGGGCTTGATCATGTAAACGAGTCAGATACAGACTTCGCGTCATTACCTTTGACGTAAGGTATCGCTCATAAAGAGCGTCGCGAGCAGCGATCTCCTCCGGCGTTCTCGCCGTGTCACTGGGGTCCAGATGGCCAAGCTGTGACCCGCGATCTTTTTGAGACACTCATCCGCACTAAGCGGAGTGAATCTATATTCACTATGAGCTTTAGCTTTCGCTATCTCGGCAGATTGACGACGAGCTTGTTCCTCTATGAGGATTGCCCGATCTTGCCCTTCATCGAGCGGATTCGTAATGATGGTGGACTCAGGATCCTGTTTCCTCAATGCAGTTAAGACATCAGCGGCACCATGTTCTGGGAAAGGATTCGGGGCCCGCCGACGTTCATTCGGAGAAGAAGGCGTGTAAGAGCGACGCTCTTGTTCCTCTTCGTCTGATGGAGTGTGACTTTCAAAGTCCACCGATTGCTTAATCGTCGAGGAAGGTGCTCAGCCGTCTGTGGCTCGCGCTTAATTGTCATGGGACAAAGAAAAGCAAAACACAACCAAACAGTTAGCTGTTTAGGTTTCCAACCTAAACGATGAAATGAAGCGAATGTTGACACTCGGTGTCAACAGCCTGATGGGGGAGGGTGTAGTGGCGCACACATCGGTTGGAGAACCGTTGTTGTGGTACATTTACCTTATGGGTAATAATACCTTTTTATCGTATTTTAAAATAGTTAATTACTTAAATCCCATATATTACGGGTAACAAATGTGGTCGGCGCGAGATTTAAATCTGGCGGTAAAATTCTATTTTTTAAATAAGGTAGCTTAAGGTTTTAGATTATATAATTAAATAAGGTGCAGATCCCTTTTTAATCTTAGAGCTTTCAGTGCCTTCCTTAGGCTTGCGCATTGATCTGTAAGAGATAAAAGCCTATCTAAATATTTTTTTTACTCTTGGCCACTAGTTGCCACTTCGTCCAACAACCCCCTGAATCCCTTGAACTAGTATCTATTAAGCTTTAATAGCTTGTACGACACCTATAGTTGTTAAACCCATTAATTCTATAGAACTAAGAGACTCTCTGAGCCTAAAAGTCTTCCTCTTACTTTAAAATGAGGTAGCTCCGCTACAAGCTGTCTTCTGCTCGTTTTGAAGAGACTGGTGTGTCCGTTCGTTCGCCAGTCGATCAACCGCAACTTGAGCACAACTTTTCAACTGGTCACGAAAGACATTGGCTTTGCCGTACCAGTGTTTAAAATCTCGTGTATCCCACTGGAGAGCGTTGCGGGAGATAAAATCTTCCCATCCGTGGTACTGGGAATACAATTCATCAAAAGGATGAAAGTTTATCGTTGCGACTCGATGACGCGATTCAGGTTTGTTCTTTGCCGGATAATTAGACGTCTTTTGGCTAACAGTGTAGATTACCAAAGATTATTTTATTAGTTTACAAGCACGAGATGCCAGCCAAAGTCATCAAAATGTTTTGCGGCGTAGACGTACTCCTTTTTTAGCAAGTGTCGAGGAGGATCATCCCCAACCCATTGATTCGCGGCATAAATACATTTATTTGGCAAATACTGAAGAACTTAAAAACATTCTAATTTACTTGAACGGGCTTCAAGGAGCCACATCTTGCTGCAGTTCCGGAGTCGATCACAGCCAAAGGCTGTGCTCGTGTCTTTATTTACATAAAATTTCGACTTTATGGGTTACACCATGAATTGGTTTCTGATCGAAGCCCCCGGTTTAAGGCGATGTTTTGGCTATCTGTGTTCAAATCACTAAGGACATAGTTGAAAATATCAACTTGCCGAGGAAGATGGGTCTTGTCGTACTGTCGTACGAGAACCGGAACGTCCATCATCAATTGTCTGTCAACCGTCACCGCTAAATTGCGACGATGGGATCTCTCGTGATGAATGACCTCCCGTAAATAACGGAGGAAGTGATTCAAGTCACGGTGTTGACTCGGTTTCGGAGAACGAGGCGGAGCTACTTTTCTCATTTCCTCCACATCCATTCACGGATTCAAGTGGTGAAATGCGTTTCCTTGTTGAACGCTTCTCAAACCACCTTGAGGTGAAGGGGTTAGAACGAGTTATCTTGTTTGTTAAGGCGATTATTCACTCTCGCAACTGATGATGGACATTGCGGGTTTCGTACGACAGTACGACGAGACCCATTCTCCTCAACAGAGAGCCCATCAGAGAACGAGCGATTCCCGCGCTGGTGAATGGATTGGAGGTTCTCAATCTTTTCGTGCATCTTACAAGAGACAAATATTAAAAACAAAAGTTCTTAAAGTAATTTAGCATACAAATAACAAGATAAAATATGTAGACAGCTTCCCCGGTGGTACAAGAGAGCTTCCTCCAACGACGGTCTTTAAGGGAGTATGTCTCCAAATGGCATGACTTGCACCCTTGATTAAAACGAGCATGAACCACCCTGTCTCTCTAGACAAACTGGTAGCGTGCACCGACTACGGTCCATTTTTCGAACCGGTCACGGAAAGAATTCAGTTTGTCAAGACAGGCCTCACGGCCTATGCTTTGCACATTCTGTAAATATGCTTCTTAAGCTTGAAAGAAAGGAGTGACAACCTTTGCCCGCTTACATGTGTTCCATCGATACCGGAAAAAGCATCGATGAAGAATTCCGTTAAAGAAGTAAAGAAGTACAAAATAATTATCTTTATTGATTTGAATTGATAGTTCCAACATTATCAAAATTGGTAACATTTGACGCAATAAATTATAGTTCATTGATTGGTTGATTTAGGTTTGAATCTACCCCGCCAATCGTCGTAAGGCACGACTGTGCGGTGCGCAAGTAGGCGCCATACAGAATTTACTATTAATATTATAAGCTCAGCAGTAGATAGAATATCGTTACGTAGGAACTTCATATATTTAATACGTTTTAGTTTTTCTCTATTCTGAAGCCAGAATCTACTTAGTAGCTGAGACTTCTAAGCTACTCAGAACATTCTCTGCACGTCATGTAGGGGAAGTAGTCGAGGCACTGCAGTCAGTGTAACTTGGCTAGTACTGTAATTAGTACTAGCTCATATTGCTCCTGTAATGGTAATAATATATTCAGTTCTTCCATAACGACCTTCTATCTGTTAGCTTTAATATTTTAATAACGTAATATGCAATGCACCTCCTTGAACGACGCCTAGTCCCGTCTTGTAACGATTGGCGGGGTTTATTTAGCTTAAAACCAACTGATATATAGAACTAATGTCTTGTTGCGCCAATATTGGCAAATTTAGTAACATTAAAATTATTATGTCAAAGTTGAAGAAAGATAATAGTTTTGTACTTCGTATTAATTTCCTCTCATAGCAAATATTAATCCTCTTATAGGAAAATAAGATATGTAACGGGACATACCGTTACATCACCGTCCTCCTTAAAGAACAGTCACTTTAGGGACTGTTTTAAAGTGACGGAGAGCACTAGTATGTCTATCTGTAAATTAGCACTTGTTGGTTTCATTTCAACCCCAACTTTTGATTGCGCATGTTTTTTTTTCAAAATCCGTGCGTGTAGTCTGTGAAGCCGCAAAGGTAGTAGCTGCACAACTCAGTGCAGCTGCTAGTGATGCCAACGTTCCAGTAGACACTAATGCGTCTAAAAAAGGTAATGCGTCGCCTCCACTCCCATTATACGTGACTGGGCCGAGTCGACGTCGTCGCCTGACTCGGCCGGAACTGGTAAGGCCTCCAGATCAGCCGAGGCCACGTCCATTAAGCCTACGGGTTCTAACGTGACAACCAAAGAGGTGATTACAAAGTTGTTTGACACCCGCTTTTAGTGCGGAGTTATCTTCTGATGACTTCGTGGGCGATATTGAATCTGGTGATGTCAGTATGTATCAATAGGAGAGAAGTGGTCGTTAAGATCGCTTTGGTAAGCTAACAACTGGTGTTGCTTGCATGCATCACCAGGGACATAGTGATTTTACGAATCACTCCGAGAATAATGTTAGCGCTAACGTTAACATCAGCCAAAGGGGGAGGGACCGCAATGTTATGCAGTTTGCTCCCGAAAGAAGCCTTGTTTGCCCTCTAAGAGCAACTTCACTCGTTGGTCAGGTGTACCCAACAATCGATATTAATTCCATTATGCGACTCATCCAGGCTTCACAAGCCTGGTGAGGATGAAACGGAATTCTTCATCGATGCTTTTTCCGGTATCGATGGTACTCATGTAAGCGGGCAAAGGTCGTCACTCCTTTGTTCCAAGCTTAAGAAGCAATTTTACAGAATGTGGACAGCATAAGCCGCGAGGCCTGTCTTGACAAACTGAATTCTTTCCGTGACCGGTTCGAAAAACGGACCGTAGTCGGTGCACGCTACCAGTTTGTCTAGAGAGACAGGGTGGTTCATGCTCGTTTTAATCAAGGGTGCAAGTCATGCCATTTGGAGACATACTCCCTTAAAGACCGTCGTTGGAGGAAGCTCTCTTGTACCACCGGGGAAGCTGTCTACATATT
>NC_090615.1:7079597-7111136 GCF_004359215.1 Bremia lactucae | reverse complement strand
CCGGCGAATTAACGCGGCGCGTGCGCTTAGTGCGAGGTTGTGTGGGCGTCTTCGCAGACGACCCACCAACGTGGCCCCTTTTAGGTGGCATCTTGGGCGCCGTGTATAGAAACACGTGCGCGAGAGTGATCGAGTGAACTAGCGGCGCGTAAAGCTGCTCGCAGTTCCTCTCTCTACTCTGTCGAATTTAAAAATGTAAATTCGTTCTTAAAGAGGGGGATGGTGTAACGGGCTAGAGTTGCCCTAATGTTACACAGTCCCCATTAAGTACATTTGGTACTTAAGGGGATGGTCAATTACTAAATAATAGTAATTAGACCCAACACTCGGGTGTGGTGCACATTTGTGACCAACCCTTGTGGATGTGATGCACATGGGTGCATTCACATTAGGAGGGATGACGCCCAGCGTCATCCATGATGACGGCTAGCGTCATCAGTTACGCGAGGTATCTATAAAGATACGCTCGCAATACATATTAAATGATATCTATAGAGATAACATTTTAATTGGTAAAAATAGGTATTTGTATTTAATTCTATTAAATATAAATCAGTCTGAAAATTACTACCTACTTGGTAAGTGCGCACGAGGAGACGGATTACCGCTCCCGTGACGTCACTTCACCAGAGTTCTTAGTGTGTTGGGTGAGGTCGCTTGCGCGCCCACCACAACTACCTCACTGCACGCTAGAGAAGCAGGTGTAAACCGCTTCCTCGCTGTGCTAGGGTGTGTGCTAAAGTAGAGCGTGGCCGCATTGCGACGTGCCCGTCTACAGCATCACATACACAAGGGTTGGTCACAAATGTGAAACACATCCGAGTGCTAGGTCTAATTACTATATTTAAATAATTGACCATCCCCTGAAGTACACCAAGTGTACTGATTAAATTTAGCTGCTATCTACTCAAGGCATTCGTCACGCCCGAGTTCGCAACTTTTTTCTTTCCTTCCGTCAAGTTGAACTCTAGCCGGATGAGATCATTACCGCAGTGTATATTTTCTTCACGATGAAATGGGAATATATGCTTTCATTTAAGCAGGCACGATGGCGCGGTGAGGATATTAGTATTTTTACCGCTGGAATTTCGTGTAACGCTTAAAGTGCTCACGAGATGCTAGAAGTTGGAGAATCGAGGATGCCTTTGCAGTGTTTGGCGGCATGGCACCGATACCAATGCCACAGAATTTTTTTTATTGGCAAGGCATTTGACGCTTTGTCATTTGATAAGGCTTGCGATGTGGTAAATTCCGGAGTGTCCTAAGTGGGATGGCTAAGTATAGGGAAAGCTTGTGCTTATCTTTTCTGTACAAGTTCTTTATGGCGACGATAGATTGACTGCTGCTCGATGTGCAGTTGGAAAGCATAACTGCCTTGAAGTTATTTAAAGCTCCAGCTGTCTAGTCCAACTTCAATCCGCTGGCAAGTCATTCTTGCATCAGGTACGCTCCGTTTCTCGAAGACTTTTAAGCTCTATTTTAAAAACTGGTGGTCTTCAAAATTCGAAGCACAAATCAGTAGGGGATTCAAATACGAAGAGAGGCCCAGTGGTAGACCCACTCATGCACAAATCGGCATACTTACAGTTAAGTGGAGAAGCGCTTTACACAGACGATATTCCAGACGTTCATGGAACAGTTCACGGTGCATTGGTACTGTCAATGTGTGCTCATAGAATCATTAAGAGCAGGATGCAAGTGAAACACTTGCTATGGACGGTGTTCATCGCTTCTTTGATGCTTCGATTTTCGAAACTGAAAAGCTTGGATCAAATAAAATTGGTCCGGTGTCAAAGGACGAAGAATGCTTTGCGTCGGACAGACGGTCGGTATTATCGTTGCTGAAACGCATTAGCTGTGGCTGCTGTCGACAAGGCATTTACAAAAGGTTACCTTCCGTGACCACAATTGAGGAGGCGATCCAGAGTGAATCATTTATTCTTCCAGTACACGTCATTGATAGTGGTAACGTTGACAAAGGGTTCTCAGACTCTGGCGGCTGGCATCCTTTTTTGCGAAGTATAAGGTTAGGTTTACGCAAAATGAAACCATACTGGCACAAGATGTATATATCTTCAATAATGCAGGGTATTCGATGAATTTGTCATTAGCAATGATGAATCGCGCGCTTTTCCACTGCGGTGTTGCGTATAAAATTTCCAATTTTCGCTGTCGTGGTACTGCGTGCCGCACCAATCTCTCTAGAATACCGCTTTTATTGGATTTGGTGGACCACAAGGACTGTTTATCGCTGAGACGTACATCGATTATATGCTCGCAGTCTTAATTTGACTCCAGAAGAAATTCGCATTCGCAATATGTATGCTTAGGGTCAAATCACGCACTATGGTCAGCTTTTAAAAGATTTTAATTTACGAACATTGTGGCAGCGAACGATCGATCGAAGCGGATTCACGTCCAAGCAAGCAGAAGTTGAAGAATGGAACAAGGGTAACCGCTGGAGAAAGCGTGGCATTGCGATCTTACCAACCGAATTTGACACAATCTTCAATTCGAAGTTTATATATCAAGGCGGTTCCTTGGTTCATGTATATGCCGATTGGTTTCACATGGTGGCGTTGAACTGCTACAAGGATTACTTTACTTACAAAAGAAATTTGAGTGCTTGCGCGCGTTTTTAGTATTCCGCACGATCAAGTTCACATCAAGGAAACGTCGACAAGTAAGGTTGCAAACTCGCAGCCATCAGCAGTCTCCATGAGCACGAACGTGTACGTAATGGCGACTCTGGATGCGTGTGAGAAGATTTTGGCACGCCTGGCCCCCATTCGTGACCGTACAGGGTTGAACGCCTCATTTAGTGATGTCGCAAGCGCTGCCTACTTCAAACAAATCAATTTGACAGCACAAGGCTTTTACATCATTCCGAATGAGGTTGTGGCTACGATTTTTCTAAGCCGGTTGGTGAGCCTACACTATTCTTAGCAGTGGAAGCTTCTAGGAGACCAACTGCATGCATGGAGTACAATATGTCATTGACTCCTACGAAGTTGCACAATGTGTGGCTTCATTGTAGCTAGATGTCATCGATTACGAATTCACTCGGTAAAAATTTCAAAAGATTTGCCTGCTTTAAAAGCACTCATGAAGAGTATAATTATTGTCACGTTAGGTTGGAGTGAGATACTCAGTGCACATGCAAAGTCCACGATCGTATTCTGCACCAACTAGAAATTCGATGTCTGGGATGGACGATGAAATGCGATAAATCTGAGCCACATAAAAGAATCATCAGTGAGTGGTCATTTAAGTGTACCAAGTCACCGAAGTCACCGTAGCAAACCTTATATCTTCCCCACGTAATCGAGCCAGCTATCGTCGCATTAATCCGAAAAATAAGTTGATTTTTGCTAAAATCTTTCCAAAGAGCAATTCCTTCGGTATATCCAGGAGTAATGTTAATCCCGGCAACGATATCAGTGATCGACCCTGCCGCCGCCTTCCATGGTTTGTCGAGCACCCACTTGCCCACAAGCGTCGAGTTATGATAGATGTCGGCACTTCCAGAC
Organism: Bremia lactucae; assembly: GCF_004359215.1. Taxonomy (NCBI): domain Eukaryota; phylum Oomycota; class Peronosporomycetes; order Peronosporales; family Peronosporaceae; genus Bremia; species Bremia lactucae. Next base: position 7,107,606 of record NC_090615.1, on the reverse strand, counting down.
TCAAGTACAAATCCAAAGCGATTTTCATTAATCACGCTTACAAGCACTTGGTACTCAACTTTGGGTTTCAAGCCCAAGATGCTGTGGAGAATAGAATCCCACTCAAATTCACGGTTGCACACGTTGTAATCGGGTATACGTGGGTAGAACATCAGGGCGATCACCGTCGCTGCGATAAGCACCACCAGCCATGTAATTCGCGACACCAATGCCTGCCAATTTATCTGTCGCTCTTCATGTTCGTGGCGAGTACGCAAGCGTTCAAGAGACAACTGATCCACGTCGTTCCCAAAGAGCCGAATCTCGTCTTCTCGGATCTCATCTAAAAGTAAAGGCTGACTATGATCACGCCTGCGCTCTTCATCGTCACTGCGAAGCATCCTCCAAAGCAATTAACTAGAAGTACATCTTATCAAACGCATAAAGCTGTACCTGATTATTGCCTGCTTCTTCATCCACTTGTCTGCCTTAACTGCTACACCATTATTAGAGCGGAAGGACTTCGATTTCTTGGCTCGAAAAAAAAATGTACAAATGGCTGAGATGCCGCAGATGCAGCAGGTCAGCGTAACTATAAGACAGAGCACCGCAATGACAACGGACGGTGGTGGCCCATAGCCGACGTGCTGTGGCTTCGTCCGCTCGCAGTCTGCAATACAGGCATTGAATAAGGCATTCAGAAATCGTCCCATGCCGATATGACGGTTCTCCTAACATGTCGACCTTCGAGGTGATGGCATACCGAGACGCCGATCGGGCAGCCGAATGGTGACCCAATGGCATGGCATTGGAAATCACGCTTGCAGAAGTGACATGCGACGCTGGCGTTTAAACAAGTTTCGCAGTCCTTGTGCGACGCGCAGGCGTCCCATTGAAGCCTATCGTCATCGAATTGCGCCTGTTCTTCTAGTGCCTGCATGACTATTCCAATATTACTATCAATCACTTCAACCTTTTAAAGCGTATAGAGACCGGACCGCAACCGGTTAGTACATAACATTATTTGTCTATAAACAATGAGCTCGGCCCTTGAAAAACAGGAGTGTCTTACTGAAAATACCCCATAGCAAACCGCGATGGAGAAGGAAAGTCGCGCGGACTGGGTGGCTGTAGGCGCCCAGTTCCAGAGCAATGAGACCAACCAGGTCGTTAAGCCCAAGACCGCGTACCAGATATTCCAGAAGAGCGTCATGGACGACGTCAAGCGCGTCGTGGCGGCCCAAGCCGCTGAGCGAAAGGAATCCGTGGAGCTTGGCAGCATATCAAAGGAGATCAGCTCGCGCTGGTCAAATCTCTCAGCCAACAGTCGTGAAGAATTTGCGGATCTTGCGGCGCAAGATAAGAGGCGCTACGACGACGCGTGTCGCGCGCGCGACGAAGAGGTCGAGACGGAGCGTGCACTTAAGCGGCAAGAGATAAATGGCATTGTAGAGGGCAAGCGTGATCGCAAAAAGGTCTGTAAACACTCATTATGAGCTTATTTAGTACAGATAACGTAAATTGGTGCTGTCTTTGGGTTTTTGAGCAGATTCAAACTGTAGGTGAAGAAACGCGTCTGACGCGTCAGCCAAAGGAGCTTTCCGATAAGCAGCTAGAAGCCAAGAGATTGCGTCAGGAAATCCGACAGCAAGAAATCGATAATCGTGACGAGCTGAAGGCCGAGGAACTACGCCAAAAACAAGCGCTAGCAAAGAAGAAATCAGACATCGCTTCGGCTAGGCTGAAGTACTTACTATCTCAAAGTGACATTTTTGCTCACTTTAGTGGCAAAGTGAAAAAAGGAAAGAAGAAAGGCAAAACAGGTGTGACGCTAAAGGCCGAGGAGGAGGTAAAAAATGCGATTAAAAGTCCCGAGGACGCGAATCTTCTCAAGGCAAAGGGAACTGCCAAGAAGGAGAGAAAGCGCGGAAGCAATGTTGATGGCGAATTGAGCGTTTCGCACCACGTAGGCGTTCGCATTACGCAGCAACCATCTGTTATTAAATTTGGTACAATGCGTGCGTATCAGCTGGAAGGGCTCAGTTGGATGATAAATCTTGCACACCAAGGCATTAATGGCATCCTTGCCGATGAAATGGGCCTCGGAAAAACGCTGCAGACGATCTCTGTGTTGGGCTACTTTTACGAGTTTCAAAATGTTTCTGGCCCGCATATTGTATTGGTACCAAAATCAACGTTAAGTAACTGGCTCGCCGAATTCCATCGCTGGTGTCCTTCATTACGCGCAGTGAAATTTCATGGCAATAAGGAAGAACGTCAGCGCTGTGTGCAGGAGGTTTTGTGCCCCGGGCTGCCCGATGACAAGCGAAAATTTGACGTTTGCGTGACTACGTTTGAAATGTGTCTAAAGGAGAAGACGGCGCTCTGTAAGTTTGCATGGAGGTACTTGGTTATTGATGAAGCTCATCGGATCAAGAATGAAAGTTCTCAATTTTCAACCGTTGTCCGGATGCTCGACACGGAGCATCGCCTACTACTGACGGGCACGCCTCTCCAAAATAACTTGCACGAACTATGGGCTTTGCTAAATTTTTTGTTGCCTGACGTATTTGCTTCGTCCCAGGAGTTTGACGACTGGTTTAACTTAGATGTTGATGACGATGAAGCCAAGAAGCAAATGATTAGTCAGCTGCACAAGATCTTACGTCCTTTCATGCTTCGTCGTTTAAAGGCTGACGTTGAGAAAAGTCTACCGCCAAAGAAGGAAACGCTGTTGTTTGTGGGCATGTCGGAAATGCAGAAATTGCTTTACAAATCGTTGCTCCTGCGCGATGTAAATACGGTCATGGGGAATTCAGGTGGTGTCTCGAAGAGTGCGTTGCAGAACATTGTCATGCAGCTGCGAAAGTGCTGTGGTCATCCGTATTTGTTTGAAGGACAAGAAGATCGGTCTTTAGATCCGTTAGGAGAACACGTGGTCGATAATTGTGGCAAGATGGTGTTGCTGGACAAGCTGCTGAAGAAACTAAAGCAGCGTGGCTCGCGCGTGCTTATTTTCACGCAGATGACTCGCGTCTTGGACATTATGGAGGATTTTTGCCGCATGCGCCAGTATCAGTACTGCCGCATCGATGGTCAAACATCGTGCGAGGATCGCGAAAGTTCTATTGACGAATACAACAAGCCCAATTCGTCTAGATTTATTTTCTTGCTGTCTACTCGCGCCGGCGGGCTCGGCATTAACTTGTACACGGCAGATGTTGTTATTTTATATGACTCAGATTGGAACCCACAAGCTGATCTACAGGCTCAGGATCGTGCTCATCGTATTGGTCAGAAGAAGGAAGTGAATGTTTACCGTTTAGTGACGGCTGATTCCGTTGAGGAGAAGATCATTGAGCGCGCTCAGCAGAAACTTAAGCTGGATGCTATGGTGGTGCAGCAAGGTCGGCTTCAGGAGAAACAAAGCAAGCTAACGAAAAATGATATGCTTGAGATGATTCGATTTGGTGCTGATCAAGTATTCCGAGCAACAAATTCTACAATCACGGACGAAGATATCGACGCAATTTTAGCAAAGGGTGAACAACGTACAGAGGAAATGAAGCAGAAGATGCAAGCTCATGATAAGGGAGACTTGCTTGACTTTAAGCTTGATGGTGGAGGCTGCCAAAATCACGACGGGATCGACTATTCCAACGAAAAAGAGCGACAGGAAGAACTAAAGCGTCTAGCCGATGCAGAACTTGCGCGCCAGATGGCAGAGGGAATAGGCAAGCGAGAGCGCCGTACGGTTCATCGTCACAGTCACGTGTCTTTGGAATCAAAACACAGGACCAAGCAGAAGCAGTTGCCAAAGGTATTGCGCTTGCCTCGCCTTGATGAATGGCAGTTTTACAATCGCAAGCGGCTCATTGAGATTCATGAGATCGAGCGTGCGAATTACGAGCTCGCCAAACTTGAAATGGAGAAGCCACCGCTTCCGCCTCATGCTCAGTATCTTACGGAAGAAGAATTTAAAGAGAAAAAACAACTGCTGTCCGAGGGGTTTAGCGACTGGAACAAACCCCAATTCTTCTTGTATGTCAAGCTGCTTGCTCGCCACGGTCGCGAAAACATTGAAGCTGTTGCCCGCGAATTGATGAAGCCGGTTGAGGAGATTAAGCGGTATTCCAAGGTCTTTCTTGCCAGAGGCCAAGAAGAATTAAGTGATTGGCCGAAAATTTTGAAATCGATCGAAAAAGGCGAGTCGAAGCTGCTAGAAATTGAGCGCTTGACTGAAGAGACGGCGTGCAAAGTGAAGCGATACGCCAATCCGTGGGAGGATATGCCGATTAATTATCAAGGCAAAGGAGGCAAAGTGTTTACTGAAGAGGAGGATCGTGCTCTGTTGTGCCTCGTGAACTTGTTTGGCTACGGCGCGTGGGATCGCATTAAGCAGGAAATTTGTAACATAGAGAGATTTGCGTTCGATTATTATCTTCGATCACGCACCGCGGCTGAAATTGGACGTCGCTGTGACTCGCTGATGCGTATCTGTGAGAAAGACAATGCTGACTTGGAGCATCGGGAGAAGAAGGAGAATGATGTACGTCGTACATTGCAGCTGCAGCGCATCAAGCTTGATCAGCAGCTCGCTGAAGCCCGAACGGATGTGAAGCAGCACCAGTCTCGTGTGGACGAGCTTATTATGAAGGAGGCTAAGCGCATGCAGCGGCAGCGTGAAGCTAAGCGCGCGAAGAAGCGCAAAGAGCGCGATGAAAACGAGGAAATGGTGGATCAGCGCACCGAGGATCTGGTTCATTTCTTACTGCAGGCAACAAGTATGGATGCAGCTAAGGTTGCTCTAGACTTTTGTGCAATGATTAGCCACGAAAAGCGCGAAGAGCTACAACCATCGTACGTGCTCAAGAAGATTCGCCAGGTGGCAGAAATAGACGAAAATGCTACGAAGGGGGCTGTAGCGTGGACAATCAAGCCAGAGTTTGTTAATATTGCAAATGATACTTTGAAGAAGGAGACCAAGGTGCCCAAACACGAGCTCATGACTCACGTAGGTGGCAGCGCATCACCCATTAAATTCGAGGGCACGAGTCGCTTGCCCAGATCCCCTTGGTCTCCAACTGCCATGAAGCATCAGCTGCAAAATGCGAAAAAGGAGAAAAAACTGAACAAGGGGAGTGCTCTGAGCAGTGTGCGCAAGCCTCGCAGCGCGTACGTCCAGTTTAGTATGGCCAATCGAATAGTGGTCAAGCAGTCACTTCGTAAGGACGCGCAGATTATTGACGTCATGAAAGAGCTCGTGCAAATGTGGAAAGCGATGAGTACCGAACAAAAAGCGCCGTGGGTGGAGGCAGCCAAGCTGGACAAGATGCGTTACGACCGCGAGATGAATGAAACGACGGATTAAGGATGAAAGCTTTAACACAAATCACAACTGCTTCCAACTATTGTCCTGGTCTTGCCGTTTTAGCAATACTTTCGTTCTCGTACAAGTTTAAGCAAAAAAAGGTAGCAAAAGCACTACAAACAAGTATTTTGAATTTATCGTCAAGTCTACAACTTTTAAGCATCGACCACATTTAATTAAAAGATCATTTTAAGCATTCACAGCGAGCACCTTTCCAATTGGCCCGACCCAAAGTTTTGCGTCCAAAAGTGTTTAAGATTAGTCCTCGCCTTGTACGCATACCCACAACCAAGCATATTAAATTTTCGGCTTAGAATATTTTTTCTATGGCCCGCGGAATTCATCCATGCTTTCATAACTGCCATTACGTCAATTTGACCGGCCGCGACGTTCTCTGCAACTGCCGTCCACTTGAAGCCTGCAGCTGACACGCGCTTGGACATCGAGGATCCGTTCGAACCCGTGTGGCTCATAAAGTTGTTTGAAGCCATATCTTTCGAATGCTTTTGGGCAGCTGATTGCAATTTCATGTTCATGCAGAGCGGCGAAAGGCCGCGGGAGACACGCTCCTTGTTCACTGCGGCTAGTAGAAGCACACCGAACTCCGTGTCCAATTGTAAATTACGGCCTCCACTGGTCTGGTTCAATGGCGTACCAGTGCAATTACTCGAGCGGGAAACTACAGTATTGCAAAGTAAAGCCAAGACGAGTCCGTTTAGGAGAAATGTCGCTTTCTGGTGCATTTTATTGCAATACGATACAAATAAAATTGAAAGCCTGTCAAGAATGTAAATCGGTCAATGGTTTGTGATACACTGTAGTCGCTGTAGGCATGAAATTTATTCCATGGTATTCTATCGTGTGTTTGGTCCCGTATATTAAGGTTCTGGCTTCGTTTCAGCTGTCACCGAGATTTCGTCAATAAAGCGTTGAAAATGTATAAGAGACCTGCAAAAGAATTCTAAGAAACAGTCGCGACAGCACTTAAATTAGATTGTTTTCCTTTTAGTTCAGTCATCGCTAGTAGCGCAGACCGCAACTCTAACGAAAGTATGGCTACATCTGATTGTGATTCAGCCTCAAAATATACACTGTACTTATTAAATGATATGTTTAGTAAGAACTGCCGTTATAATTTTAGCCTGAATGATTCCAAAAGAGTAAGATAAGGGATGGTCCCCCGACTTACCCCCTCATCGCATAAACTATGTACAACTTCGAGGGTCCACTAAAATTCGGTACTTCTTGGCAGTGAGTGAAGGACGGGCCACGCTTACCGAATCTGACATCTTGAATGCAAGAATGACAGTTCTAAAGAGTCATCATTCACCAATCACGTGCTGCAATGAGAGCTGTAGGTGGATCGAGCTTAGCTCGCTATAGCCCACAAGTTGGCGGGATAGGCTGTGCACGACACCAACGGGCTAAATGATTCGACTATCACCATCGACAAGGCAGTAGAAGCGTAAATTAATCAGGATAAATTATGTGGATGATCAGTCGCGAGTGTGACGTAGCGTTTAAAAAAACTGCACAAAAATAAAGATCGACGTTTTGACAACAAGAGCCAAAATGAAATGCCAATAATGAGAGTATTCATCAAGTAATCCCTTAATAATAGTCGTATAAGAAATGTACGGTGGCTTTCGCGCGAGATTCAATACGTATGCACACTATTCGAAAAGCCCTGTTTGCTTTTATTTGACAACAACCGTCAGATGTTTCATAAGCGTGGGATGCCCCACAAAATTGCAAGGTGCACAGGATTAATTCGTGGCGCCTTCTCTTCCGATAGTTTTACAAGAAGCGTGCGCTTGAGCGTCAGTTGCCAATGACCCCAATGTCCATTGTACGGGTTGACGGGGATACTAAAAGCTGGAAGAAAAGACGATCGTGACGACAAAGTTCGTTACCCAGCTGGTTTCCAAGCAAATGTCACCCCCAAGTGCTTGGCAAATGGACAAATATTTGCCGCTACCGTCGCACCAGATAGATACTATATCACAAGAAACTAGACTCACTTCTCTCGGCAGCACACCATGCTCGTTCTGAAGAGAAAAGAGGAAGCCTGAAGTACTCACTTCTTATTTTGTCGATTCGAGCAACATTGCAATCAGAAATTATCAACGCATTCGCCCTCCCACTCCCCATGCTGAACTTCACCCGCTCCCCATTGGGTCTTTGGCTTTTAATTTCTGCATCGTTTAATAATTCAGTGGCAAAAGAATTGCTGCACAAGAAGCCGCGTAAACTGCAAATCTACTCAAGCTATGATGACTACTACCAAGAGATGCTTAATGCAGTGAATGCAGAGCGCGCGAAATTGAGTCTCTCAGCTTTGTGCGCAAACGAGAAGCTGGCAGCAGCCGCTGCGCGTCATTCAGAGGATATGGCCAGTAATGACTTTATGGGCCACACAGGAGCGAATGGTTCCACCCTGTCGGAGCGTGTTTCGGGTGCTGAGTTCGCGTGGACAAAAGTTGCCGAGAACGTTGCAGCTGGCCAGAAGGACGTTGCTTCGGTCATGCAGTCATGGATGTCTTCCAAGGGTCATCGCGATAATATCTTAAGTGCCGACTACATCATGCTCGGTACATCATATGTATACAGGTCTGACACTACGTACAAACACTACTGGACTCAGAATTTTGGTGCTAGCGACTCGGAGATTTGCGACGGCGGGCTCTCTTCGGTAAATACGAACCAGACGCAGCAGTACACTGATCAGACGCCGCAGCAAACGGACCAAAAGCAGCAGCAAACGGACAAAAGGCAGCAGCGAACGCACCTGAGACAGCAGCGACCGGACCAGATGCCGCTGCTGTCTATGTGGGATTATGTCCCGGGTGAGGCCATCCCGCAGAACCTAACAATTACCAAAGCGCTTATCCATCTCTAGCTTTGGAAATTATATCCATCACTGCCCCTGGTTCCAAAATGGAGACTCCAGCCACTGAGACTACACAAATTGAGCCTACTGCAAAAAATGCTACTGTCACCGTGAGGCCAGCCGCCGAAAATTTTGCTTAAGACTCTCTTAACACAAAAACATCGAAATGTTAGGTCACGTTTTAGGACCGGATGATTAACAAATATCTGTTCGAAGTAAAAAAAGTAGTGGAAATTTATTCAATGCAGCTCTTTATCAATTTCAGCACGATCCTGATTTATAACGAATCTTTTCCATCCTTGACGGGTCCTATAGCTCTTGAAATTTCGTGAATGCGATTAAGAATTCATATCGATTTTCCTTTGTGATTTTATAAGATGCTACAAGACACGTATGAACAATGGCTTTTGGCAACCTAAATTCTCTTTTAATTAAACATTCACCTTAAGAGCTTAAGAAATGTTTATACATTGCTTTTTGTAAGTGATTTTCATTTTGTTCAGGGTGTAAAAGCATTTTTATCTGCACTAACTGCCCAAATTTTGTGAGCGCAATGCAAAACAAGCGAGCCGCAAAGGGCAAATATTATGCCTTTGGTCTGTGAGACCAACTTGCCGATTGCCACTTGTATGAAAAGGTCAGCTCAATATACTTTTTGAACGTCGAAATGATCGCAACTAATTTTATAGCGCTCTGATTATCGTGACAGCAAAAATCACGTTAAGCCATTGTACCTTGCACTCTCTGTCGAATTAGGCAACATATTCAGGGTCCAAGGCGAAATATACTTAGTCACATAAGAAATGGACGCTTGCGAAGAGCGGGTTCGCCAGAGACGACAAACCGTTCGGAGAGGGCTGAGGCTGCTGCCCCAAACGCCTCTTCTTTCTTTATTATGTGCGCATGAGCGCGTGCGCTAGCATTTGAGACAGCTCGACGCATCGTTCGCGCTTGGTCAATCAGATTCAGCTTTCCGCTCACTGCGACACTCGGTAGCCGAGTCTTTATGTCCGCTTGTGCCATGGAACTTTGAAGACGGTGTTGATAGACAATAGAGCAGACAGCCCGATGGATCGCGTACAAAAAGTGCAGGAGCCATATAAAAGGCACCGTCCACTGAACAAAGAGGTACACCGTAAATGCCAATAATAAATACCGATTGGGAATCACAATGTGCAGCACACAGCTCAGAGTGACGTAAAGCAGCACGTGAGTCGAGTATAATGTGTCTTCCCAATTGAATATCAGCTCGAGGATATTGATATTGCTAGACCACCACGCCATGTTGTTTTGTACAGATTGCAACGTTCGTTTCGTCTCTTGATCGATCGTGACGTGAGTCATCTTGTTCATCAAATGGCTAAAGCTCGGCGGCAAGTGGCACTGTCGAAACGCACCGTTGCTCATGTCACATTCTATGTTCGTATCACCGCTCGTTAAGTGGTTCTTCGTTTCAGCAAACGAGTAAAAATTCAGCTCAAAGTATTTCCGTACCATACACGCAATGATCGCAAGGTGAAGTATCACCGGCAGCCATTGTAAGAAAAGACAAAGCCACACGCAAAGGGCGAAACACAGAAACGTATGCGTCGGATGTTCCCAATTTAAAGTAGGCAAAATTTGCCAAAGTACCTCCAAATATGGCCACAAAATGTCGAGAAGCACCCAGAAGTTGCAATACAGTTGTGCTGCTTGAAATTCCGGCCACTGGTGCTCGTATTCCTGCTCAGCGGTAAAGTAACTGCAGAACTCGGCCATTCGTGAAAACTTGTAGTGCAGCAAGACGTGAATGCGGCCCGCCCCGGCGTCTTTTTTAACGCCTGCACGGTGAAGCTTCTCGGGAAGTAACAGATCCAGCCACTTGTTATGTCGTCGCTGGTCCATTAATTGCCAGAGTGGGATCGACGTCTCGCCTAGCTTTGTCGGCTGACTGAGCTGACCATAATTGTACACCTCTAGCAACAGCTCGGCTCCAGGTGCACACACATTAAATACAAATGTTTCATGCCAGCGTGGATTAAGCGTACGCGACTTCTTTTTAGTGCATTTCGTTTTCTTATAGTCGCTGCCCCACTCTTGTCCATGTGACCACGTGCCTGTAAGTATCACCCGCACAAACGGATCACTCGTAATCGAGTCTGTCGACGGCAAACCAATAGCTTCCACGACTTTGACGTACAGCTGTCCGACACGTACCCGACCTTCCATAACAGGGTCCGCTTTGTTTTCAATCTAATCAGCTACAGCATCACTACGTGGAAAATTAAAATTACCAGCATATTGGGATACCTCCGAGGACGAGTGACCAGACCATTCCAGTAACGCAAAGTGCTCATCCACTGCAGCGTAGCACGCGTTACAAACCCGCATCGGCTGGCAAAACAACCACACCATCAGCAACAGCACGATTTCAGTCTTCAACACTTTTGGCGTACGAAAGGGTCTGTGGACGAGATGCGGCGTTTATGTGGCGAGCAATTATGACATACGACGTTACCGCATCGTCGGCAATGGTGCTATAGTCATAAAATAAAAATAAATATTGGTGAATTATACACTTGTGATATCTGCAGTACCTTGCGCGTGATGATTGTAAATGACGTGTTGCAGTGCATGCAATTGCTAGTCTCTTCATCATCAATCCATCGTAAAGTGCGGTCACTGCAATTGTCAGTCGCACTCAACAGTGCCGTGCTGCGGCCGTGATTGCGCACAGCTGCCGATGGTAGGCTGCCAAACAGCGAAGCCATCAGCCCAAGGCACCTCGAAATGAATACACCGCTGATGCAATTTATTCCAATTCCATTGGTTAAAATACAATGTTGGAAAATGGGCTGATCAAGACGTCCCACTTCCCACAACCAACAAAGCACACGCTAGGAGGGCTGCAACGGCTAGGTGGCACTCCTTGGCTGGAATCAAGATACACGAGAGTAATTAGTGACTCACTCCGTAATAAAACAAGACGATCTTAACCCACTGAATTTGTTTGATTCATTTTTACAGGTTATGAGCCAATGGGCGATCAATACCGCACGGTAGCGCCGCTGTACGGAGCGCGATGATAGCCTCGCGTCTGAGGCAATCAGCGCAGCGCGCACTCGGCTCGTTGCCTCGGCTTACCAAGACTCGGCCTGCGCACAAACGAGACTGGCGTCCGAAGATGGCGCAGTCCGCTTTTATAAAACGGTGTCTCACCTGTACTGGTGTGGACACTGCTACTTATAGAGAACCCCACGAAGGGCAATTGTATGCTCCATTCTTTGGGAGTCGCTACTGTGCGCAATACATCCGCCACGACCCGATTGACGCGTTCCGTGTGGCCATCGGTCTGGGGATGATGAACTGTAGACATGTGGAGCTTGCTGCCGAGCAGCTCAAACACATGACGCCAAAAACCCGACGTAAAACGTGGCATCCCATGTAGTTGGAACGCAAGATCCAGGAACAAGAGCTGCCTCCTTGCCTGCTACATGATGCATTAAACCTGCACCGTCTAGCAGTGCGCCATTGAAGCCGCTGCCGATTCCAACGGATTGTTGGAAGTCGGTCAATCTGGACTCCATGTTTGGCATGCCGCCTGACCATAAGGGTCGGACGGGGCTCGTCGTCTTTGTAGACAGACTGAGTAAAATAGTGCATTTAACCCATTTTTATAGGTGTGGTCACCAAAATTTCTCTGACACTCGTAAGAATCTCTTATCACAGCCCAGATGCCCACTCGATGGTGCATCATGGAGCTCGTGAAGTATCTTCGACTTGAGATCTGTGTCATGCGGGACATGGATTTTCGAGAGGTCAGCTGATGCCATAACAGGCCATCGCTGTAGCTAAAGTGATAACTTAGCTTTTAGGCGCGACGGAGGGAAGGCCTTTCGTCCGAGGTGATCCATCAGCAGGCGATAATGTTCGTTTTGATTGAAGCTCTCCTTTATTCCAGAGGTCAACGAGCTCGTCACGTAATTACCTTCATTGTAATGAGGAGTCCCGTCCCGTTACATTAGTATTATTTCCTAAAAGAGTAATATTGAATTTTATATTCTATGAAAGGAAATAACAAAGAAGTACAAATTATTATATTAATTAATTATTTGACTTGATCGTTCCAATATAACGAAATTTGGTAATATTGATGCAATACGGCATTAGTCCTATTAATTGGTTGATCTAAGTTTGAATCAACCCCGCCAATCGTCACAAGACACGATTGTGCGGTGCGCAAGAAAGCGCCATACATAGTTTGTTACTTATATAATAAAGTCAGTAGTAAAAAGAAGATTGTTACGTAGTAGCTTAATATATCAATACATTTCTCTTTATTCTAAAGCCTTAGTTTAGCCCTTAAACAAGTCCTCTTAGCTTCATAGAAACCTTTTCCGTACCCTGTATATGCGAAGTATCGAGGCACCTCACCTGCACTGTAATTAGTGTAAGGTTAACTAGTACTTATCAGCACTAGTAAAAAGTGTCCCTTCACACCTGGTAGCACTGCGTAGTCCGTCTAACGCCCTACAAACGTTCGATCCAACATGGACATGTCGAATGGAGAAGGAGAGAGCATTCCAGCCCCTCAAGATGGCTATCACGCAACGCATGAAAGGTTTACTTATTGGAGTGACCTTGACTGGAGAGCGATCGAACAAATGTATTCGATTGTAGGCGGGCCAGCCCTTGGCGTCATGCTGTACACTCTAGGCAGGGATGAACAGCAATGGGTCATAGCCGGGTTCACACAACACGAACTGGACGGGGCCCGAGATAAAGTAGCCTTCCTTCACCAGCAAGGCTCTCAACACTAGGAAGTGTTGGAAGAATAGGTTGCTCAGCAATTGGAATCGTTGAGAGAATAGGTTGCTCAACAATTGGAACTGTTGAGAGACTAAGATGCTGGACAATAAGAGCTGTTGAGACAGCAGCATTTACAGGCTGCTAATGGATCGACACTTTCGCGTCGACCCAAAAGCTTTAAGATTGAAATCTTTAAGTTAAGTCAGTCGAAGGCGACTCCTTTTTAAGATGGTTTGTCGACTAGACAACGCCATAGAAGCTCGTTGTATCAGTGATGATGCGACAAAAGTGAAATTTTGCATCTCCAACTTAGCCGGACGTGCCAAATCTTGGGCCTTGGGGCTCAAGCTTCACGTCCTATTAGTCTTTGGGTCCTATAAGGTCTTTAAGACCCGGCTCAGACAAACATTTTGGCCGCCACGTGCCGAAATTTAGGCTTGAGCCGAGCTCCTGGATTTGAAGCAGGGCAAGCGTGACATTCACGCTTATGCCCAACATATACGACACCTGATCAGTTGTATCGTGAGTCATCCGATTGATGAACAGGCACAGGTTACTGTGTTCATTAAGGGTCTCGCAGACGATTCTGTCGAGACCTACCTGTTCCGGCTCGAATAAGAGAAGCTTGACCAACCGGTCTCTGTTGCAGAACAAGAGGACTTCAGTATTATACAGGCTTTTGTCCGCTCAGGTGCTTAACGTCCACCGAGACGACAAGGAAACGGAGATTCAGAACCCATGGACCTCCCGTATGTTGAGAGCGAGAAACCTCGCTCTTCAAGTTACAAACGGTTACAAAAATGTAATCGTTGTCAAAAGACGGACCACTACGCCTATGAGTGAAGTGCCCCACGGCAAATGCCTAGAAACACTGAGCGAAAAGACCGACCTCCCGCTATGCGCAGCGGAGGATGCGGATCCAAAGCTGTTGCGAAATCGCAACGGCGAGGCAGACCGCAAAAAACGGTCGGGGTCAGTGAGTGCGGAGCGCCTTACTGATCCCGCAACGTCAAAAACAATTGCAGGCCTTTCGACGTAAGTTGCTACTCACACAAAAACATTGCGTGCAACACCTCAAGGGATAATGTTAACCTCATCACCTGAAAATAAAAGTGTCAAATAAATTGCCACTTAAGTCCTAGTCGATTGTGGGGCGTCGAACAATTTTATTCGACGCCAATCGCTAGAAGATCGCCGGGTCAAGTTCGTTGAGCGAGATATTTCTTAACGAGGATGACAGTGCGCCTAGCAACAGGCGCAGCAATAATATAAAATAACAGTAGAGAAACGTGTACTTGATATCCAATACACGTTAAATGGTAAACAGTTCGATGCTGATTTCATCGTACTTGATTTGGATGGCAAATTTGATGTCATCCTTGGATTATCATGGCGTAGAAAGTACGAGCTATGTATAAATTGGTAGCATCAAGCTGTGACGATGCCTGTCTCTTGTTCATCTGATGGTCAACTGATGAACGTTTTGGAGCGTCCAAAAGCGTGTGGATGTCCTATGAGTGAGTGTGGTGGCCTCACTTGTGGGTCTCTCGTTAGCATGACTACACAAGACCTCAGTGTGAATACCTAACACATTGAGGCGTTAGATCTAAACGGCTGTGCACAAGCACAGGCAGCGTCGAAGTTCGACAACTCGAATAAGTTGAGTGGTACGAAACAAGGATGCTTGCTAGGAAAGCAACATCCAAGAAAATTTGAAATGCCTGTCTAGAAGAGGCAGTGCGAAATAACTTGGATCGACTGGAGAGTCGATCTTAGAGGATCTCGTTGTGGTAGCGCAACCACAGCTAGAGACAGCTGGGAAGGACCCCCCCAAAAGACTTGAGGGAATAAGTCTCCAAGAATCTGTGGAAATAAGTAACCGAAAGTTTGTGGTCATAGGTTCCCAGGTACCTTTGGAAATAAGTTCCAAAGAGGAAACTGAGACATTAAATGTCTTAGTAATCAGTGAATCAAGTGTAGGCGCTCATACACTTAATCTAATAGCGTCTCTGAAATTGACTTCGGAGATAACTCAACTGCCAACGCTTGAACCGAAACGGTTCGTGAGTGATCTGCGAAGTGGCAAAGTCAACAGAGCTGCGTACTTGTCACAGATGACAACTACGCGGCTGATATTCGGTCGACAATAGTATTTCCTGAGAACAAACGGGTTTCTCAGCAGCTCATCGATGATCGAAAGTGTCCTCGGTGAGAACACTCGGATGGAACGTTTTACGTTCCAATCCTAAGAGTCTTTGAAGACAAATACTTCTTATCAGGACTTAATCGCATTCAAAGATGTCTTACCTGAATCAGCACCGTGCGAGTTGCCTAAGGATAAAGGCGCTCGACACGAAATCGACATGATTCCAGGTTCGAAATACTGTGTCATGAAGCAGTGGTCATTGCCTCGTGAACAGGTATTGGCGATCGACAAACTTTTGCCTATCGCTTAGCAGCGGGCCATGTGAGGGAGGCAACTCTCTTACATAGCTGTCAAACCTTCTGTGCGCGTAAAGCAAAAGGGGGATGGCGGATTGTGCATGCATTCAATAAATGAAGCGCTGCAATTGTACCGGCTCAAACGCCGATGCCACAAAAAGACGTTATTGATGGTATGTCAAAGAGTACTATCTTTTCGTCAATGGATCCGATGAATAGATTTTATCAGATCCTCATGCGCAAACAGAATATCCCGCTTACAGCAGTAAGCACCCCAAGCGGTTTGCTATGGGAGTGGCTAGTCGTGCCAAAGGGACCTAATAATGCCCCTGCGACATTCAGCAGATGTGTAACTAATCTGTTAAGATCGTTGCGGGATGTCGCAGCGAGTTATTTTGATGATTTCTTCGCTCAAAGCAGAGCTATGAATGGAAAGTCGGACGGTGAAGTACATCGTACCCACGTCTGAAAGGATCTGACGCCTACGCGAAAGCCTAAGTTGTTTGCAAATCTCAAGAAGTGTATATTCACTGCAAGCGAAATACCACTTCTTGGGTGCTTCGTAAGTGAACACGATGTACGCCCGAATCCGGAAAAGATCAAGGCGATCACCGATTGGCCTGTGCCAGTCGATGTGATTCGACTTCGAAAGGTCCTCGGGCTACCCGCACAAGTACTAACGCAATTACGCCGAAATGATAGTACATCTTTCTGCTTTGTTAAATATAATATAAAGTGGTCATGGAACGCTGATTATCAGTGTTCATTTGATGGTGTCAAGCAAAGCTTGATCCAATCGCCAATCCTGGCGATGGCGGACCGAGAATGACCATTTCATGTGGTCTGTGACGCCAGCGATTTTTCAATCGGCTGCGCATTAATGCAACATGACACAGACGCTTGGCACTACCCATCGACTGTCTCCTGGGCGCAGGGCGCGTCGTCTGTTTTCAATACGGTCAGCTTCAACCAGCTCAACGCAACTATCAAGTGCATGACAAGAAGCTCCTTGCGATGAAATATGCGACATCCGTCTTTACGCACGGCCATAAACAGTCCACACCTCTCGCAAATAATGGCGAGATGGTTGGCTTTCTTCGCGGAGTATAACTTCTTTGTGGAGTATAGACCTGGACGACTAAACGTCGTCGCTGATGCTCTTTTGTGCTGACCCGAATTGGAGCCGGCTGCGCAAATCAACAGTGAGCAAAAGGCCACTGTTGCAACAATAAGTGTTCTATCGTCAGCATTACTCGACGTCGTTAAAAGAGCTTGTCAAGGAGATAAGGCTCTTAAAGGGTTGATGGAATACCTTAAAAGGATTGTCGAAATTATATCGTTCTTCAACAGATCGATATACAAAACGCAATGGTTTATTGTATTATACAGCCATTGCTGGCGACACCATAATGATTTGCGATAATGCATCATGTGTACGTACCACGATGCACCAATAAGTGGTCATCGTGGACGTGAGAAGACTTATCTCACGATAAGTTGCGACTTCTACTGATTACGCCGGTATGAGCTCGTCCGGAAGTACATACGTGCTTGCGAAGTTTGTCAACGGGTGAAGCTCCGTGCTTATCCCGTGCTCCATACAGCTTCTACCTGTTCCGGCAGAGTTTTGGCAGTCCGTATCTATGGACTTCGTCTTCGAAGTCCCCGAAGACACCCACAAGAATAATGGTATTGTTGTTTTCGTTGACCGTTTTAACAAGATGGTACATCTTGCCGCCCTCCCCCGTAGTCAATCACAGCCAAAGACTGTGCTCGTATCTTTATTGACACGATATTTTGACTCCATGGGTTACCCCGTGAACTGGTCTCAGATCGAGACCCTAGATTTATGGCGGACATTTGGCCAACAATGTTCGAATCACTTAGAAAACAGTTAAAAATGTCAACTTCTGATCATCCTGAAACACATGGTTAGACAAAGCGTGCAAACCGATTTCTCGAAGAGATACTTTGCGGATACGTCCACTCTTTTAAAAATTGGAGCGAGTTCTTGCCGATGGTAGAATTTGCCATCGACAATTCAGTGCATGCTTCTACAAAGCATACACCGTTTTCCGTGAATGCCTTTACGCCACCCACATATATCTACCCTGTTTGAGAGTAACTTTTATTTAAAGGGGGGAATGACTCGCTCGAGCAAAGAATCTTTCAGCTCTTGCTCATCACGCTTAGCCCTAAGGTCAATGCGAAGGATACCAATGTTGAGTTAACTAACATTGAAGTAGACAACGATGCTGAAAGACTCAGCATCGAAAATTATACTATTAATGAGAATGATAATACTCTCAATAATAAAGCGATTAATATCTCCGCAGTGCGAGCCGGTCGCACTGAAGACAAAATAAAATCGAGGCAACACAGGCTGGCTAGAGAAGCAGTGGTCCGTTTCGTATAGGATTTTATCGCTGATACAGTAGAACGACAGAAACGGAACTGGCAATGCATACACGGTCGAGCTGCCTCGTAGTATGGGTAGGCATCCTACGTATTATGTTGGGCGTCTCCACCCGTACCATCAGTACGAGGCTTCTTCCGATTCCGGATTACACCGGAACGGTCAAGGCATCGGCCAAAGCCTGATGGTTCCGAGCCAAAGACTACTCAAAGACTGTCTCGGAACAGGGTCTGATTCTCTTGAATCAGACGATCCACTCTTTCCTCCAAGGAAGAGATCTTCTGACGAGCTGTCACCAGCTCGTTTTAAAGGGACTGATGTGTCCTTCGTTCGCCATTTGATCAGTCGCAATCTGCGCACAACTTTACAACTGGTGACGAGAAATTCACCGACTACGGTCCGTTTCTCGAACCTTGCACGAAAAGAATTTAGCTTGTCACAAGGCAGACCTTACGGCCTATGTTTTGTATATTCTGTACAAAGCTGTCCAAGCTTGGAACAAAGGTTTGGCATCCTTTGCTCGTTTGCAAGTGTACCACCGATACCGGTAAAAGACATCGATGAAGAATTCCGTTTCATCCTCACCAGGATTGTTAAGCCTGGATGAGTCGAATAACGGGGTACGATATTGATCGTTGGTCATACCAGACCAACGAATGAGGTTTCTCCTAGAGAGTACCCAAGGCCCCTTTTCAGGAGCGAACCGCAACCTACAAGCGGTGCCTCTCCTGTTGGCTCATGTTACGTTAACGTTAACTTGGTCCTGTAAGCGATACCTAGATTAACTCCTTTTCTGGTGAGGCAAACTAGCACCACCAGCAGCACTCTTACGTTTGCGACCACGTAGTTTATGGTGACGGATACTAGCGTCATCAGAGTGGTCGTCGCCCTCGGAGTCATCTGATGATGAATCTCCACCAAAGAGGTCCGACGAGTTAAACAACCTCGTCATCACCCTTTGGTAGTCATGTTAGAACCCAAACGTCAAACGGACTCGGCCCCGGGTGATCCGGTGGCCTTCTCACTCGCCATTGAGTCGGGCGATGCAGGTGACTTTAACTAGTCACCTACAATTGATGTAGCAGATGACTTGTCCCCGTCACCTGCATGTCATCAACAGATGACATACCCCAGTCACCTCCAATGGGAGAAGAAGGTGACATATCCCCCGCAGTAGACGCTAATGCGTCTACTGAAACATTTGCCTTACTGACAGCTACACTAATCCGTGCAGCTGCCAGCTTAGCGGCCTTGTGGCCCACGCGCACAGACTTGTTTGTCGCCATCTTGATTTTATTTGTCGCCATCTTGATTCTACATCGAAATCAAGGTTGCAAATTAAATCGGTATTATGATTAAAATTATAACGCAAATACAATCGGTATTTTTTTAAAACCAAAAATGCTAATTCCATGAAAAACCTTAATAACCTTTCCTGTCACCCTACATCAATCACTATAGTGATTGTTGGTTTGGGGGTGATGAAACGGTTTGTCCCGTTACATAAGTATTATTTCCTATAAGAGGAAAAAAATATTATTTCCTATGAGAGGAAATAAATAAAGAAGTGCAACATTATTATCATTATTAATTTTGACTTTAATAATTTATATAATAACAAATTTGATATTATTGATGCAATAAGCCATTGGCTCTATTGATTAGTTAATTTAAGTCTAAATCAACCCCGCGAATCTTTTCAAGACACGATTGTGCGGTGCGCAAGGAGGCGCCATACTTAGTTAGGTATTTATGTAATAAGTTCAGTAGTAGATAAGAAAACGTAGAAAATTAATTATATTAATACAGTATTACTTTCCCCAAATTCTAATTCTTTGAATTACCTTGAGTAGCTGAAGACCCTTACCTACTTAGAAGCCTTCCTCTATTCTCTGTGTACGTGAACTTTTGAGGCACCCTACCTACACTGTAATCAGTGTAAGGTCAACTAGTACTTACCAGTACTAGTGAAAGGCGCCCCTTTACAGTCGGGACAGTAACTTGCATAGACATGTAAACGCCAAGCCCTACGAGATACGACGCAATCATAATAAATGCAAAGGGGGGGTAAACTGCGTAGTGCGCAAGCTTCATTTGCTCTAGACTGTTGGCGAGGGCAACAATTATCACCTTCAGAAGCCCAATGATAGTCTTCCCCTGCTAACTTGAAGCCTCTTTTTATACGTTGTTAGAAGTTATTAGACATCGCATTACAGTAAGTAATAAGTCAGAGGCACAGTGGACGTCAAATCCTATAATTTATCGGAGTTCTATGTTTTCGGGGGATAAGTTTCCAAAGGGAGGGCTGTAGATACTTCATGTGATGGTCTTAAGTTGCCCTATCCCACAATCCCAATTAAGTACGCTTTGTGTACTTAAGAAAATGGTCAATTACTTGAGTAGAGTAATTAGACTCTCCACTTGTGTGTGGTTCACATTGTGACCCACCCTTGTGTATGTGGTGCACATAGGTGCATTTACATTGGAAGGGATGACGCCTACCGTCATCCAAAATACGAGGTATTTAGAATAATACGCTCGCAATACATATCAGTGTCTATCTACAGAGATGGCATTTTTATGATTGGTTGAACTAGGTTTTATATTTATTGAGATGACATTTGTGATTGGTCAAAATAGGTTTTTATATTTAATACGATAAAATATAAAAACTCCTAGGCATACACTCGCTTTTTCCTAAACTCACCCCATCCATTTTTAGCCAATCAAATTTCATAATTACAGCCCATCACATTTATTAAATATATCAACGTCGAAATCTCCTTCCAGGATCGGCAACGTTAAATCTCCGCGCCCGACTAGCAACATCAAAATCTATCGTCAATCATCCACTTTCTAAACTAACTCCACTATTTTCGCAGGCGCAATAGCTTACACAACACCCGAGATTTCCTCTAGGATTACAGGCAGCGATCGAAACATACAGAACAACGACGCGCGGAGGATCCGCAGCGTCCGTGCACTAAAGCAACAGGTCGTATCGAGAGAAACGCGATATAACCGTGCACGCCAACCTGCCGACAATTTAAAACCCTATTCAGAGCTCGTGGCTGAGCTACACACTGTTCATCCTTGGCGTAAGCCGAACGGATTAATTCAGTAATAGTCGACATTATAGTCGTTAAATGAGAGAGCTCATAATCCGGCCTGCGTTATAACGCATCGGCCAAAGCATTCTGCTTGCCAGGCATTTATTTTACCGTGAAGTTGTATTCGGCGAAAAACGATAGCCATCGGGCAATTCTCTGTGAGAGATGGGGCGCCTTAGTCGCCGTGCGTAATGACGCGTGATCTGTATATTTCCCACATGGCTTAGAGCCGAGCAGATAAACTTTGAATTCGACGAGAGTATACCTCATAGCAAGGAACTCATTGTCATAAAATGGGTAGTTCTTTTCCGTAGCCTTTAGCTGTCTAGACTCGAACGCAATAACACGTTCACTCCCAAACTATACCCGGACCCCCTTAGTTTCAACGGCGGCGTCGAAATTGCAAGACGTGACACCACAATTGTATTGTCCTCTCGTCATGTCTAATTCTTCAAAACGAAAACGCAACTGGAGAGATATCAAAATGTTTTTTTTGAATATCATTGAAATTAGAAAATTAATTACATGATTGATTAAAGGTGGAACTCGATGGAAGACGTGCGCGGAGACTTCGACGGTGCTGATCGTGCACGAAGATACGACGTTGATATATTTAATGAAATGTGATGGGCTGCAATTATAACATTTGATTGACTAAGAATGGATGAGGTGAGTTTAGGAAAATGCAAGGGTGAGTTTAGGATTTTCGTAAATATATATCCGTCTGAAAACAACTTCCTAGGTGACAAGTGCGCACGTGGAGCCGGATTACCGCTTCCGTGACGTCACTTGTACTAAGGTTCTTAGTTCGATGGGTGTGGTCGCTTAGGCGCCCACCAACTACCACACTGCACGTGAGAGAAGACGGTCAAACTGCTTCCTTACTGTGTCTGAAGGTGTGTGTGTAAGTAGAGCATGGCTGCTATAGTAGCGACCGCCTACACTTGGTAGCACTTGAAGTCCTTTCCGCGACCCGCATCTTTGAGCGCGTCAGTGAGGATGAGCCTCAACATTGATTGAGCTCATTTCCTTCACCTCTCCGAACATCATCGGGAGGTGGCAGAGCACTTGGTGCAGGACTTGGTGAACAAGCCCTGGCCAGGCTCTTGGGCGGTACTCCTGGGCAACATGTTGCTCAGTTGGAGCAGTTATAGGCATTCGTGCTCGGACAGCGAGAGCCGCGTTCGAGACACAAAGCCATGCTGCGGCGAAGTCTACCACTCAGACTTAGGATGAGTTTAGGCGAGAGCAGGCTCAACGCGAGACTCTCAACAGGACTGTTGAGATGCGCCACTGACTAGTCTGCCCGTGCCCACAGGGTGTTGGGATTCCATTAGTATGGATTTTGTTTTCGGTCTACCGAAGGATTCTGCCTGCAACTCCGGCATAGTGATTGTTGTTGACCGATTGAGCGAAATGGCTCACTTAGCGGCTGTGCCGGATACCATTGATGGTGAAGGTACCGCAAGGCTGTTCATCGATCGCGTGTTTCGACAACACGGTTTGCCAGTGGCAATTGTCTCTGGTCAGGACCCCCGTTTCACGGATAAAACTCTGAAAATCAATTTTCTGAGTGCTTGGCACCATATTAGACATCCAACCGCACCAGGATCTAGGCACTGTGCCGATTTATTTGACGCATGACTTCCTGTCAGCTTACCGTCTACTGCCACAGGATTTTGGCTCTATACAGGACATTCGGACGCATGATTGCCATCCCGTAGTCCGTTCATAAACGTGCGCACCTTAATGTGCTCCGGAATGGGACCTACGGTAATGGACGCCGACATCGAGCGCATCTCTTGCTCATACTCTTGCAGAGATCGCTTGTCCTGTCGCGCTCCAAAGAACCGCACCTGAAGCAATACTTCATTGTTTGGCGGCTGATATATGGCGCGAATCTTTGTCTAAAGATCGCCCATGTAGGGAACGCGTTAACTTCCGCCATAAGCGCCGAGAAAGCCCACTCTGAGGCCTTACCGCGCAGGTGCGACATAGCGTACGACACCATCGGGCTGTTGTCCTCGAGGAGATGCGCGACACCGCATTGCTCCACGGCTAACAGCCAGTGGACAATCATGTGGACTGAAGTATCATCGAACTTGGGCGGGTCCGTCCGAATGTGCCTTGGCTATGCGGTCGGGCGGAGAGTAGTAGCATGCGCCGAGGGTTTAATCCGTTGGCAAGTTTCGCATGTGCAATGTATGTGATGACCCATTTTTAAAGTTTGTGCCACCAATAAACCTTGCTTACAGAGCCGTAGGTCTTTTCTCTACCAAGATGATCACCAAGGACATATCGTGTGCCTCATAGAGGATTCGGTACTTCAAATCCTCATCATGACCCATCAGCACCTGTTTGTAAGAGAGCACTGCCAATGGCAAAATTCGATGCGTCACAGACGACACTGAAAGGCCAATTTGAATTTGGTAAAGCCAGAATCGGAGCACGGATAAGACTATCCTTTACTGCTTGAAAAGCATTATGTTCGTGATAGTCCAGCCCCATTCTGTATCCTTTTTAAGGAGATTAGATAATGGCCTAGCCATATCAGCGTAATTTTTGCTATATTTGTGTATATAATTGGCTAGACCCAACCACTTACGCAAATCCTTTTGGTTTTTGGGAACCGGCCAATTTACGATGGTTTTAACCTTAGCGGATCCGCTCTAAGACCTCGTTTACCATCGCTTAAGTCAAGTGCACTGTACATTGAACATCCCACCTATTTGCTTTAAAGAACATCCTTTCTTGGAATGGGGGGGTTGTGCTGGTATAGTGGTAGCATTAAGCTTATTATAAGCATGTACAATGCGCCATTTACCATTTGGTTTTTTTACACAATGTCGGTGTCGAATGGGGAGATTTGCTCTCTCGTACCATTCCAGCCTCGTGCTTAGCACGGAATAAATCGTCAATGACATCACACTGTTCCCTTGGTAAAGGCCACTGTCGTGTGACACAGTATTTGGTTCCCGGAACCAAGTCAATTTCACGAAGGACACCTCTATCCG
Source organism: Bremia lactucae (assembly GCF_004359215.1). Taxonomy (NCBI): domain Eukaryota; phylum Oomycota; class Peronosporomycetes; order Peronosporales; family Peronosporaceae; genus Bremia; species Bremia lactucae. The sequence continues at coordinate 7,083,596 of NC_090615.1, read as the reverse complement.
GAGGTAAAACAGATGGCGGATTGGTACATACCACATCTTAGAATTCCTTGACCAAGTAATAAAATGGATCTGTTGGATCTTTAAGGATCGATGACCCACTCCGCGCACTAAGTGCAGCTTTTGTGTCCTCTAGGACAGCTTCGTCTAGAAGTGACGATGAGTTTATTTAATCGTTGGTCGAATGACTACCATCTCAGATAAGTTGCCAGCCTTTAAGGCTCGGCCACACTCATAAATAGACATATCATCTAGCTCTAAAAAAAAGAGCATGTACCGAAGGGATTGCCGCAAGGCTAACTTCTCCCTCAATGTTACCGGTTACACCATTTACAAGCGTATCACTTTGTGAGGGTATAAATCTCCCTTGTTTTTAGATAGCGACAATACGCCTCTAAGAGGTCGGAACATTCACGTCTTCAAATTTTCCAGCCTGTACTGGTTCTATACCAGACATGGTGTCTAAATTCGACATCCGACAAGGAGTTAAGTAACTCAACTTCCTTATCCAGCGCACGTTTAAGTATCGCACACGTGCATTAGAAGGGTTTGACCCGAAATGCCCTGTCGAACCCCCAGTAGTGTCACTAGTGACACTCAGTATGGTGCCACCTCAGCCGGCCACACTCGGTGGACTTTGACGTGCCACTCCACGTATCTCAGGGGTATTGCACCTTTGATGCCCTGGCGAATCGTCAATAGTGTCACTATTGACACTCAGTATGGTGCCACCTCGGTCGATCATACTCGGTGGACTTAGACGTGCCGCCCTACGTATCTCGGGGATATTGCACCCTTGATGATTCGGCCTTAGGCCAACAATGCTTTCAGCATTAAGTGAATCCTTATTATAACGAGTGTCAGTCGACGGAGTACGTGCCGTTCCACTAATTTCTGTTGAGTCGGGCTCAGAATTAATGTTTTAACATTAGAGTTTATTAACTCAGACATGCCAATGTCTGAACGCCATGACTCATGGCGTTCAAGCCAGGGCCATACCAAAGATGGGATCATATCTCGAATCCAAATCAAGGACGAGACAGCGTTCCATACTGTCAAAGTCCAGAAACCTTATGCTTAAGTTCGATGGAATTTTAGGAACAGTGACACGAGTCCCAGTCGCTAAGCGAACAGTGATTGTATCATTTTCATGCGCCTTAAGTGCCACAACCTATTGTTGATTTCCTTCAAGGGAAAGATGTCGAGCATAAATGCAAGACGCTCCTGAGTCAATTAAAATTGACCCTGGCTTATCAAAGCCCTTCACAGTCGCTTGAGCGACTCACGCCCCGTGCCATTACGCGCCGAGCTAATTGGGGCTAGGTCCTGTTTACTCTCACCTCCTAGAGGTTCAACAAATCCTAGGTCTTCCCCACTACCTACTTGGCATCGACGTTTTCTTGCACCGTACCTGATTTCTGGTAAAGGTCGGAGTTGGTGCTCTTTCGAGCTTTACGCGTATATCGTAGGGGATAGACCGGATGTAAATGTTTCGTGCTTCCGCACATATAACGTCTACGGATGTTCTTATTCTGTATCACATCTTGAATAGCCTCTTCTCCTTCCTCAACGAGGCTTAGATTCATGGGTTCTGTTCGGTAAACAGGCGTGCTAACGCGAGCAGATTTAAAGTCGAACTCAGCGCGTAGCGCTATGGCAACTGTCTCTTCGAAAGTAGCAGGATGAGATCGGAAGAATTCGTCCGGGCAACGCACTCATTGTGACCCCAATAAAAATTGTTAGGACAATTGCTTCTTGCACTGGGTCTTGATGCATAGATGCAATGAGAGTTTTCAACTCCTGGACAAAGTCCCCAAGGGTTCGTTTACCCTGTCGAGTCGCTAGGAGCCGTACTCGCATGCGAAAATCCTGATCAGGAGGTGCAAACATAGCGAATCCCATGAGGGAAATGCGTCGTTTAAGGACGTACTGCACGATAGTGTCCACTCCATCGCTCTACCTCCGAGTTTGAAAATGGCCATAGCCACCTTTTGCCGCACTGTTAAGAACAAGACGGAATTAATGGACATCTCCATCTGATTAATCCGAAAAGGGAGATTTTCTTCCTCTTTCCCCCCAAATGTCTTCACATTGACAGCTATATGGGGAGCCTCCGGCTCTGAATCAGGAACAGAGATGTACCGTGTAGGCATAGATGCCGCTAAGTAGTCCTGTACCTGACCGATCAGAGGAGTTTCGTGTCGCATGAAGGCTTCAAGCCTTGCATGCAGGACCACTGGTCCCTGGGAGATAATGAATTCCACATGTTCAAGCCTAAGTAAAGTTTTGAGCTTGTCATAAGCTACGCGTTGCGCTTCTGAAAATTCTGAAATCTCTTCCATTTCAGTGAGGGTTAGTCTTGTAAAGACTCAGGCGTAGATTGACTACGAGTGCTTCCAGGTGGAGCCGAGCTACATCGCTCCTAAAGTCAGAGGAAGACTTTTAGACTCAGAGAGTTTATTAGTTCTATGTAACGAATGGGTTTAACATCTCAGGGAGTCGTAGAAGCTATCACAGCTTAATGATACCTAGTTCAAGGGATTAAATGTTCGTTGAACCAAGTGGCAACTAGTGCCCAAGAGTATAGACCTTAGAAAGGGTTCTATCTCTTACAGATCACTGCGCAAGCCTTAGGAAGGCACTTAAGTCTTTGAGATCAAAAAAGGGGAAATGCACTTTGGTTAATTATTTAAATCTTAAACCTTATCCTAGCTAATTTAAAAAATAGATTTCAGCCGCCAGATTTATATCTGGCGGCCACTACGTTTGTTACCCATAATACATGGGATTTAAGTAATTAACTAATTTAGAATAGGAAAATGTAACGGAGTGTATCGTTACATGAAATTAACACTTAAAAGTTGTTAATTAATATATTATATAAAAGGTTGATAATATTTGGAGGATATTCCTTTATATGGTAATGTTCAGAATTCTTATCCATAAATAGGTATAGACCATTATATCTATTTATTCCGCAGACTAATCAGCTGTAGAGGTAATCAAACAGAGTTACAGATAAGATAAAGATAAGAAGCCAATTACATGTTTAGAATTAGATTATAATTAAGTTAGCATTTACAAGATAGAAAGAGAGACACTTAATTATATTAATACAGTTTTCATTTTACCCTCTTTAAGCAAGTTACCTTAAAGAGAAGTCTTCCTCTGCACGTACTAGTGTACGTGAAATAACGTGAGGCACCACTCGCAACTGAAGCAGTGCAAAGTGGACTTGTACTGAAGCAGTACAAGTCATAGTGCCCCGTTACACCTGGTAGCACTTAGAATCCGTCCAAGGACCACATTTTCCACATCTAACATGGACATGTTAGATGATAGTGGGAATACGCATCACATTTCCCGTGAAAGCTACTCCTTTTTAAGTGATATAGAAAGGAGTGCGGTCGAACGAGTGAGTTCGACCGTAGGAAACGATGCAATCTTGGCATTGCTGTCCAATTTGGACAGGGATGCCCTCCATCCAACCATCGCCAAGTTCAGACAACATGAACTTGACGAGATGAAGGAAAAAGTAGCCTTGCTGAATCAGCAAGGCTCTCAACAGGCAGAACTGTTGAGGTTACAACAGGTACAGACCCCTGTACCTGGGATGACGCAAACGCGTCGTCCCGAAACTTTAAAGATTGACATCTCTAAGTATAGGGGAGTCGAAGAAGACTCCCTCTTGAGATGGTTTGTCGAGTTGGACGATGCCATAAGGGCACGTCACATCATCGACGAGCAAGTACAAGTCGCATTCGCTCAGTCAAATCTGGCAGGTCGTGCCAAAACTTGGGCATTGGGCTTTAAGTTGCGCGATTCATACGTCTTTGGGTCGCTAGAGGCTTTTAAAACCCGGCTCAAACAGACGTTTGAACCACCAAGGGCTGAGTTCAGAGCTCGTTCAGAGCTTCTGAAACTCAAGCAAGGCAAGCGTGATGTTCACGCATATGCCCAGCACATACGACTCTTAGCGAGTTGTATTACAAATAACCCAGT
>NC_090615.1:7056833-7075867 GCF_004359215.1 Bremia lactucae | reverse complement strand
AGTCGATGTCAAGGGACTTAAAAAGTTCCTTGGTGTAGCGGCGTACTTGCACAAGTACTCTCGCAATTATGCAGAGATGACAGTTCATCTCTCTCGTCTCTTGAAAAAAGACGAGAAATGGTTATGAAACGCTGATTGTCAGCGTTCGTTTAAATGTATCAAGCAAAGCTTGATGCAATCGCCCATCTTGGCGTTTGCAGATCAAGACAGATCATTCCATGTGGTCTGTGATGCCAGCGATTTGCACTACGAACAGACTGCACGGACCCACACCAGCTCACAGCATCGACGATGTTGCAATCGGCTGTGCGTTATTGCAATACGATACAGACGGTGCGGAGCGCATCGTCTGTTACCAATCGCGTCAACTGCAACCAGCTAAACGCAATTACCCAGTGCATGACAAGGAACACCTTGCCATGAAATATGCACTGGCTTAGGGTCTGTCTCTCCGAGGAGATATCCTCGGAGATATAGCGTTCATCGTATATACGGACCGTGCGTCAATACGCACGGCCATCAATAGCCTTCACCTCTCGCAAAGAATGGCGAGGTGACTATCCTTCTGCGGAATATAATTTCCCCGTGGATTATAAACCAAGACGACTTTTTGTCGTCGCTAATGCGTTATCACGCCTACCCGATTTCGATCCGGCTGCGCATTCCAACAGTGAAAATAATCCCACTGTTGCAACACTCATTTCGAGTATTCCGTCAACAACCTTGTTTGATGACATAAAGAAAACCTAGGCAGAAGATAATGACCTTCTGCGTTTAATGGATCATCCGATGAATCCATCCAATAAATCTTTTAAAGATTTACCGGCTTTATATCGATCGTCATCCGATCGATACACAACACGTAACGGCTTATTGTATTACACAGCCGTTACCGGCGACACCCCACGTGTCGTCGTCCCGACTCACAATGATTTGCGCTTGCGCATCATGTATGAGTGTCACGATGCTCCAACAAGTGGACATCGTGGACGTGAGAAGACTTACCTCACAGTAAGTCGCGACTTTTACTGGCCCCGCCAGTATCAGTTCATGCGCCAGTACATTCGTGCTTGCGAGGTATGTCAACGGGTGAAGCCTAGCCCTTCATATCGTGCACCTCTCAGACCTCTACCACCTTCGGCAGAATATTGACACTCCGTATATATGGACTTCGTCTTCGGATTTCCCGAAGACGATTACAAAAACAAAAGAAATATTGTTTTTGTACACAGATCCAGCAAGATGGTACACCTTGTTACAGTACCAGAGTCGATCACGGCTCCGGGCTGTGCCCGTGTCTTTATCGACACGGTATTCAAATTCCACGGGTTACCCCGCGAACTGGTCTCGGATAGAGATCCACGGTTTACGGCGGAGTTTGGCAATCCATGTTCCGATCTCTCAATACACGGCAGACTATGTCAACTTCTGATCATCAAGAGACAGATGGTCAGACGGAACGGGTAAATCGCATCCTCGAAGAGATACTTCGTGGTTTCATTCAATCGTATCCGAATTGGAGCGAGTTCTTACCGATGGTCTAATTCGACATCAACAATTCGGTGCATGCGGTTACAACGCATACACCATTCTTCGTCAATGGTTTACGCCATCCATGCGTACCTACCCAATTAGAGGGATCCTATTGTTTAAGAGGGGGTGGGATCGACTCGCACAAGCAAAACCATTTCTGGCTCATGCTTATCACGCGTCGAAGTTACCAACGAAACGAATGATGTCGAAGCAACCGACATCGAAGATGGGAAAGATCTCATGCCAGTGCGCACAAAGCGCACTGGAAAAGACAAACAAATGAGTCAGCAGAGGGGAATTTCTGCTGGATCGACAATCAGAAATCCGTTTCGTACAGGATTCCATTGCTAACGCAGTGGACCGTCAGATACGGATTGCAGAGAAACATGGAAAGAGCAAATGTTCTTTCATTTAAAATTAATGACCTAGTCTACTCTCTACGGTAAACTTACCTAAGCGTATAGTCACTAATGTTGGTAGCAGTGAACTACTACCTAAGGTCATTGGGCTATTCCGTGAACTGCATCGCAGAGGAAATGCGTACGCAATAAAATTGCCACGTAGGATGTGAACGCATCCTACCGCGATGACCTGACGACAGCTCATCACGAAGAGCATGATATTTCCGTTCGTACTTCAACATTGAGGACGCACTCTTCGAAAGGTCTTTCAACTGTTCGATAGAGTGAGCCTGCACCGTCTGCTCCAACGAGCGACGCTTACCGCGCTCGTGATCAAGTCCCTCCTCCAACTCATGGAGGTAGCGGTCGAGTTTGTCGATCTTCGACTCTAGACCCGACACATGGTTCGGATCTAATTTTTCCGCCTCCAGCACAGCCACAGGTGGATTTTAACGGTGGTCAACGTTTCCTTGTGGTGCGTATTCTAAACCACCGTGATGTGAAGGGGCGCGAAGGAGCAAACCAGGAGTTATCTGGTTCGCTGGCGCGGTAATCCACCTTAGCATGACCCTAGGAGCCTCGCCAGCTGGTTGTTGACGTTAAAGGCCTCGTCCGTCAGTATGACGAAATCCATCCGATGGATCACATGGTCCATCGGAAACACGCGCTTCTGGCGCATGTAAATTGATTGCAAAACGTCAATCGCCTCGCGCATCTCGATAGAGATGCGAGCCCTTCCCCAGGGCGGAGAGGAATAGTTATCCCCTTCTACTCTCTTCGTGTTGTTAACACAACACGGACAAGGATCACCCTACGTGAGGCATTGAGGTCCTGCCTCACATTTCAACCGATGCAATTTATACCTTGCACCGGTTGAAGTTCGCTTCTCAAACTTAACGCGAATTGCGTTAAGTCTTTGAATCCAGGCTTCGCGTCCAATGTCTTTGACATTGCGACTGAACGCGCTCCAGGCTTGTATAGGCGAGACTTTATCTCGCTTCTCGTTGCCACTATACCATCGATGCTTAGAAAGCATCGCGATAAAAATCTTCCTCAGCGCGAAGAACTTTCGCGCTGGGATCAAGGCCATGTAGCTTTGTCGCAATAAATAAGGGATATTTATTGTGAGGAGTAGTCTCTCCAAACAAGCTATTGATTAGCTTTTCAAGCAAAAGCCACGGCTTCTTCTCAGGGGCAAGACGAGACCTTTTGTTGTTTACGATCCCCTGAGTGGTACCCACTGAAGCAGACGTACCACAATAACTTTATTACGATAGTTACGCCATCGTCATCACCACGCACAGAAATATGTGCGGGTGACGGCACATGAGACGGTGCTGGCGATGCGGAGTCATCCACATCGTCGGAACCGAACATGCTGTAGCGAATGCTACCAGCACGTCTACTCGAATGAGCCCCCTCATTCGAAGGGTCACAATCAGCCGCCTGACGATGATCAGGCGACTGTTCTGTTCTCCACCCGAGTCGGCCATTTCGTCCGAATCGCATACGTAGGCAACCTCCAAAGAGGGGTCGCATTCACGTGGTGTATCACCCCGTGCACCCGCAAGATTTAGAGTTGCGGAAGCAGATGACACTACGGCAGACGGAATGTCTGCCGCAAGAGACAATAATGCCTCGCCCGCGGCTGCATGAATCGCAGACGAAGGCGCCGCACTATTCGGATAGCGCATGGACTTGTTAACCATGCGATAGAATTAAAAATGATGGTTCTGACCAATCGACATCGTTTTTAAGTAAGTGGTCTTATAGTTACCACTCTACCCAATGACAGTCAGAGTGATTGTCGTTTAAGGGAGGGGTGATGTAACGGGGTGTATCGTTAAATGAAATAAATACTTAAAGGTTGCTGATTAATATATTATCTAAAAGGTATATAATACTTGGAGAATATTACTTTACGTAGTAATATTCTAAAAGCTCATCCATTGGTTGATATAGACCATTATATCTACTTTCTCCGCGGTCCAGTCAGTGCTGGACGCGCGTAAAGAGAAAAACAGATAAGACTTTATTACATGTTTTGTATTAGTTAATAATCAAGTAAGTATTTAGTAGATAGACAAGATTATATTAATACAGTTTTATATTAACCATCTTTAAAGCAATTGTTTTAGAGAGGGTCTTCCTCTGCACGTACTAGTGCCCGTGAAGTGACGTGAGGCACCACTCGCACTGAGGCAGTGCGAAGTGGACTTGTACTGAAGCAGTACAAGTCAGTAGTGCCCCGTTACATTAAGGTTTAAGCTAAGGGTAATTTATTTTTACTTTACTTCTGCCAACTTTGCGGAAGTGCATACTTACATTTCAAATAGGCGAATTTTAGTGGCTTTTCTTGCACCCTCCAAGAGCGCAAGCAAGCCACAATTTCAGGTTTGTGGGCTTCGCTCGGAATTTTGTTGTTGAAAAATCATCTTGCTGTTAAACAAAGAAATTACACGAATATTGAGAAGTATTTTTGCTGGCCTTTGAGCTACTGAAGCTGGGAAGGCCTGCATGAAGGTTTCTCAATATGAGTTCTAGTTATCAACAAGTTGCTACCATTACGCTACTCTCATCAATACAGAAATAAATAATTAAGGGGTTTCCCAAATGTAATCTGGGACGCGACTAAAAAGGGAGTGAAAAAATAACAATTCCCTCGGAAATGTGTCCACAGAAGTCATTTATATTGAAGTCATGTATATTGAAGTCATTTATATTGATTGAATCTCAATTTCAATCAATTGAGCATTCTTTCGGTTTTGGGCCCATCGGTTTCTACAGCCTTACATTTAATGTCTACCACGTATGATTTGGAGCTTTTCTAATCATAAATTGAAACCCAGCACATTTCGCCTCCGATGGCTTCCCACCGAACTTTACTCGTGCTTCTAACTCGTCGATCCATTGCGTTGTCGACTCATCGCCCATCGCCGCTACTTAACTCCGTGCGATGGCTGCATGACACCCGTGCTACCTCCGACACAGCTAAACTGAACGGAAATAGCACGTCGGCGTTCAATATTCCGACGTCCATGCCTCCAAGAAATTCAAAGCGCACTAGCGAGCAAAGAAAACGCTCCAAAACTGCAGCAAGAGTAGCAGTCGCCTCTAAAATTTCCGCAGGAACCAGCTTAAATGAAGAGGCAAACAAAGTGAAGGAGCAGGGCAACATACGCCCACTGACATCTGCATTAAAGGATGGCAAGCCGTGGATCACAGTCATGGGTCTCGGTGGTGCAGGCAGCAATGCCGTGAATAATATGATAGCATCACAGCTGGAAGGTGTCGAATTTGTTGTGGCTAATACAGACTGTCAGGCGCTAGGACGGTCTTTAGCACCGCGTAAGATCACGTTGGGCAAAAACATCACCAAAGGATTGGGAGCAGGATCAAAGCCTGAGCTCGGAAAGTGCTCAGCTGAACAGCAGAACGACGAAATTCAGCAAATGTTGCACGGAAGCAACATGTTGTTTATCACGGGAGGTATGGGCGGAGGCACCTGCACTGGAGCAGCGCCAGTTGTGGCTCGTATCGCGAGGGAGCTGGGAATTTTAACGGTTGGAGTCGTAAGCACACCTTTTCGATCGGAAGGACCGAATCGAACTCGTCTGGCAAACGCTGGTGTGAAAGAGCTGGCTAAATATGTCGATACGCTGATTATCGTACCCAATCAGAACTTGCTCGCTTTAGCCGATAAAAGCACGACGATGCTAAATGCTTTTCGGTATGCTGATGATGTCTTACTCGAAGGCGTTAAAGGCGTCACGGATTTGATTGTTCGACCTGGTCTGATAAACCTGGACTTTGCTGACATTAAGACCATTTTGTCAAATGCAGGCCGCGCTATTATGGGTTCTGGCACATCTAGTGACAATAGTCGTGCTCGAAAAGCAGCTGAACAGGCTTTTGTCAACCCATTGCTAGGAGATCTTCCGACTGAGTCGGCTCATGGACTGCTCGTGACCATTCGCGGTGGGCAAGACTTGACACTTTTTGAAGTCGATGAAATTATGGAGATCATTCGCAGTCGTGTCCATGACGATGCCAATATTATCTTTGGCACGTGCTACGATCAGTCTTTAGAAGGCTCTGTATACGTATCTATTATCGTAAGTGGCATCCAGACAGATATCATCTCACCACCTATCGGTAGTTCACATGTTTTGCTGAAAGAAACGCACCAGCACACAAAGAGTGACAACGAGTTGCGACCAGAACGTAACCAAAAGACAGAAGAGCAAGCAAAGGGACTATTTGGTCGTTTTTTCTCGCTTTAACACGTAATTTTTGCAGAAAATGAAAGTATCTGCAGCTGTCATAAAAACGCTCATGTTCCGTGATTCATGACTTTCAATTTGAAAGCTCCGCTATAGCGCCTTGTAGTTGAGTACGGGCATACTGCAACAACTCCACGTCTCGATTGTCGAGAGAGAGCTTTAGAATACCATCACTCTCATCCTTCGCGTACCCTAGGCTTTTCAAAAACGCTACACCTCCTAGGAGTGTACCAACCCGTTTGCGAAATGCTGGATTTTCGAGATTAATCGTCCGAAATTTCTCCTCCTCTGGCTTTTCAATCAGATTCTTAACGTACACGTCCAGCGTCTTAAGCGCAGTAAGGCCATCGTTTCCAACGCGATACTTTTTTAGAATGCCCACGTTTTTAAGCATCTGTTCCTTGGGCGTTAACACAGGGCTCGGAGTCTTCTTCTCTTCTTCCTTCGTTAAGCTTTCAACTATGGGGGGGATGTCGATTGGGGGACCCCCCAGTCGACCGCCACGAGCTTGACGTTCTCGCTTGTCCATCTCAAGCTGCTTCCGCAGCCGCTCTCGCTCCCGTTTTGCATCCTCTTTGTCCTTTTTCATTTTCTCCGCCGCGATCTTGCGCTGAATTGCTTCAATTTCTTCACGTGCCTCTAGCAAACCTTGTCCCTCCGTCCGACGTTTTAATTCATTCACTCGCTGTTCTTCTTTCTCCTGCGCTTCCCGTTCAGCTCTCTTTTTTGCCATCAGAGCCTTCATTTCTTCAAGCTTCGCAGCCTTCTCTTCCGGAGTCACCACATGAGCTCCTTTGGATAGGTCCACGAACTGAATTGGTTTATCAATATCGGCATCCTCTTGATGAGCGCCCAACCAATTGATGGCCACCTCGAGTCCCTGATTGTCCGTAGCCAGGAGCGCTTTTCGAGAATAAAGGTCATTGAATCCCATTTCTTTCAACTGCTTCAAAAAATCGGCATTCACAATTGGAAGACCTATTTCACCTCCTTCGTCTTTCATTTCTTCATTTTCCAGTGGAGGACAGCAAATTTCGCTAACGGGGTCGCACACGGCAGTCGAGTCTGGCACCGTTGACGGAGCCGACGCCGGGACATTTGGCACCAGATTGACATTAACAAATCGCTTCAGTCTGGCTTCTCGAGCTTCAGCAGCCGACATGGGCTTGGCAGAGTTACCGCCGCTAGGATTAAGCGTCACACCGGGAGATGCGAAAGGGTTAAAAGCCGACTGTCTCCATTGCTCAATCTTCGCGCGCAATTGATTTGAATCAGCCCCCACGAGTTCGTCTACCTTATTTTGGCTCACGTAAAAGTGAAAAGTTGGAAAGCCACGGACGCCCAATGCTCCGATAAGCGAGCGGTTTTGTGCTTCATCCACCTCGAGGAACACCACGTCATGGTATTGGTCACTCAGCTGGTGGTACACAGGCTTTATGTGCTGACATGGACCGCACCAAACGGCCGAAAAGTCTACAACTACCAGCTTGCCACCAGCGCTCTGCATCTGCGAATTCCAGTCCAAGTCGCCATGGACTGATATTACACCCATAATGGATTTTTCTTTACTGAGTGCCACAAAAATTCCGTGGAATAGATATTATGTTACGACCGATTAAGTGCCAGCATGTTAAATTGCAACCAACAACAAAAAACGAGACTGTATTTTGGGCTTGAGGCGTTTCACACAAATTTGTCCTTTGAAGAATTCATGTCTATTTGCACGCTTTCGCAAAGAACGATTTTTATCTAAGATGGGGCGGGGGGGAGCTGGCCAATATCAAACATGCTACAGTGAGGCTTTGAAGTGAATCCTATATATACTAAATATTTTGAAGCAAGATACTATGCTGAACACTTCTTCATTGTAAAAGTGCGTACAAATTGCCATGGGAGGCAAACATATAGCTGGATTATTGTACGACTTAAGTAGCAAACGATTAGAACATAAAATTTCTGTTGAAAAGAAAAGTGTCGTCGTAAGGACAAGTCGAATACGCACGAGGCGCGCGGGACGACGATGGGAACGGCGGCCGCTGACTTTCTGATAGTATCGTGCATGCATTGTGCAACACGATATCGGAATTTGGAGATGAGTGGACAGGAAGGGTAATGAATGGAAGGCATAACGGAAAACAAATGATACAATCCTTTTACTTCAATGTCCAGGAATTCAAATCTGCACAGGTTATGACCCAACGAGAGAGGCCAACAACAACAACAACGCGGCACAGGCGCCGCCGGCAACTGGTCACGAAAGGGCCTCGCCGGAGCCTGCTGCAGTCTTCATTCCTCCCGCTCAGGCAAGGAGCGCGGACTCTGAAGCGCTGGCCAAAGTTCTCGAAATGCTGTCCGGATGGATGTAAGGATGAAGAAGATAGAAGCAACGCAATCAAGGATTGAAGAGGACGCGGATGTGCGGCGCCGAAGAAAGCGGACTGTCCACCTCCATGCTCGGCGCTGACTTTGCCGGGAGGCTACATCATGGAGCCCTGGAGCTTTTGGACCTCCGCGATGGCATGGATCACCGCCAGTTCGAAGTGTGGGTGGTGCTTGACGACCTAAGGATGGGGGGGGCGCGACACCCTGCGCAGCAACGCGCCGAGCCTCTGCCACAGCCGCCTCCTCAGATGCCGCCATATCAGCCACAGCCGATGCCTCAGCCACCGCCAGGGCCACCGCAGCAAGTCCCCGCGCCGACGCAATACTGATCTCCGGATGCGACACAACGCAAAGCTTGCGATTCGCAAGTTTGACGGGACCGAGGTGTAGGTCGGGTTAGGGTCAGGCTTCTTCGACTGGGGCAAGACCTTTTTTCATCAAGTTGACATGACACAAGAGTTGCGCAATCTCCTGCGGAGCGAGAATGTCAAGACCGACGTGCTCCGTTAGTACCTCACTGGGATCGCCGAGCGTTACTTCAATAAGCAAGTTGACTCGTGGTGGACTGTGCTGTCGACGCTGCAGTACGTGATGTAACGTATGCTACACACGTTCAAGACAACGGTCACAGTAGCACAAGCCATGAAACTCTTCACGACGAAGAAATAGATCAAGCGTTCGTGGCCGCCGGCTGTCAGTGACGCCGCAGCTGGCGCGAGCAGCAAGTGCTGGACAACATCGTCATGTATGCGTCACCCGAGCTATCGACAATACTCATGGCGAAGTACAATACGCGCCGTCTGAACTATCTTGTGCACGCGGAGAAGCTAGCTCACTTTGCTCAAGCCATCGGAATGGAAGCTCGATCGGGTGGATCCTTCGAAAGAAGGTTTTAGCGCACGTGTATGAGTCTACGACAAACAACAAGATGCGCACTTGCAACGGATGCGGCAAGGTCGGACACGTCAAGGCTGAAGCAGCATTACAATAACTGGAGATTCGAACGGCGGTCGTCGCGGCAGGCTTGATGGAACATGGTGCTTTTCGTTGGCGAAGGCAAAGGAAGCAAGGGCAATGTCCCGCCAAGTCATTCTTGACGGGATGTACTATGGTGCTTTTCGTTGGCAAAGGCAAAGGAAGCAAGGGCTTACGTCCCGTCAAGAACGGCTTGGCGGGACGTTGCCCTTGCTTCCTTCGCCTTCGCCATCGAAAAGCATCATAGGCGGTGACGGTGACACCGAAACTAACGATTGGGTCCTCACTAGTAGTTCCAGTCGCCACCTCGTCAACGATCCGACACTGCTGGTAGACTCACAAGATTGTGAAGAAGCGTGTCACATTACTGACGGTTAAATAATTGAGCTGTCGCGGGTCAGCAACGTGGTGCTGACGGTGCTAGAGCGATCCGACACTGCTGGTAGACTCACAAGATTGTGAAGAAGCGTGTCACATTACTGACGGTTAAATAATTGAGCTGTCGCGGGTCAGCAACGTGGTGCTGACGGTGCTAGAGAAAGGCAAGCAGCAAACTGTGACATCAACGGAAGTTTTCCTTGCGCTGAGCTAGCCCGCATCATCGAATCATACGGCAAGCTCGAGCGCAAGGGTTTTGGCCTCGTTTACAATAGGGTGACGCGTGGTCTGGCTAGACGCAGGAACAGTAAAGTCGCGTTCAATGTGTCATTGTAATTCAACCTGCTCTACGCAAGGAAAGTGCAGTCAGCGCGCAAAACACAGGGACGGCAAATGATGTACCTGATGCGAGAATAGTCGACGGATGGGACGAATGCTTATACGCAGACGGGCTCACTACTACATTCCTATCAGCGACTCGGACATCTCGCTTATGGCAGCATCGAAAGGATGGCCAAGGACCCAGCGTCCGGTATCAGACTCACGGATACCAAGCGGCCGACTTGTATCTCGTGCGCGCAGGGAAAGCGGACGAAAAAAATTCAGTCGTGGAAAGACGCTGGTGCGAATTCGCTTATCAATAGAATTGGTGGAGTGATTTGCTCGGATTTGAAGGGCTCAATGACGCCGAAGAATTGGCTCGGGAGCCGTTAACTTGTGAGCTTTATAGATCACAAATCAAAACACTGTCCCGTCTTTATGGCGCCTAAAAAGGATGAGACTACAAAGAAATCTCAGCACTTTCTGTCTTTCTTCGAACGCCGATCAGTTGCCGTATCCTCATGCTTCGCACGGACGGGGGAGCACGCGAACGATGACCTGTTCTGCAAGCTGACAGGCGCCGCGCGGCAATAGGCGAGTCAAGAAAGCAGGCGTCGAACGGCAAGGCGAAGCGCATGCACAGGTTGGTGCTGAACGATGGTGCGCAGCATGATTTTTGCCAGTCGTCTTCCGGTGTCAATTTTGGGGGATGCAGTTGAGTATGCTGCGTACATGCTCAGCCGCAGCCCGATCAGTGCAAACGCAAAGCGCGCATCCCCGACGGAGGTTCTGACCAAGCACGCTCCCGACCTGCGTGATATCGTTGCTTTTGGATCGATCTGCCAAGACCCCAAAAGAACTCGCTAGCGCAATGAGCACAATTTGGGGTCATCATCGGTCGCAGAGGTGGGACATGGCGGTCAGGGTGTTCATTCAGAAGAGGAACAAGGTCACGGTGTCACAGCATTTGCGCAATATTGAAACCCTCAGCGTGGAGAAAACTGTCAGCTGCAACGCGCACACGAATTTGAAGATCAGACAGCCGCGACAGACGTACCCAGTGCAGTCACTATCGGGCCTAGCGCAATGCATGAGATAAACATTTCTGCAAAGGATGAGACGTCTGCACGGAAAGTACTAGTTGACAGAAAAAATTAGAAGTCTTGGAGGTGCGACCAAGCGCACTCAGGAGTCAGGGGGCAGGAGGAGCTAGTGCAAGAAGAAGGTGTGCAAAAAAAAAATTTGGAAGCACATGTGTACGAGGGCGACCCCGAAAACTATGGGGAAGCGATGCACATCGCAGAAAGAAACGCCTAAGAGAAGGCAATGCAAGAGGAACTACAAGCTCTTGAAGAAAATGGCGTATGGAACTTATCAAGCGACACACAGGAAGCAACGCATTGCACACGAAGTGGGTCTACAGGACGAAAAAAAATGCTGACGGCTCCCTCGAGCGTCTGGAGGCAAGACTTGTGGCNAGAGAGTTACAGATAAGATAAAGATAAGAATTCAATTACATGTTTAGAATTAGATTATAATTAAGTTAGCATTTACAAGATAGAAAGAGAGACACTTAATTATATTAATACAGTTTTCATTTTACCCCCTTTAAGCTAGTTACCTTAAAGAGAAGTCTTCCTCTGCACGTACTAGTGTACGTGAAATAACGTGAGACACCTCTCGCAACTGAAGCAGTGCGAAGTGGACTTGTACTGAAGCAGTACAAGTCATAGTACCCCGTTACAATAAAAGGGTATATTACCCATAAGGTAAATGTACCACAACAACGGTTCTCCAACCGATATGTGCCCCAGTGAAATGGTGACTCCGTAATAACCCAAGACGATCTTAGCCCTCTAAGTTTGTTTGATTCAATTTTACACAATCCCATTTTAATCCAATCACACCGTGGAAGCAACATCTACTTCCTTTGAACACGTCACTTTTACTAAACCGCAGTGGCATGGCGTCGTTGCAGCAGCGGAATACGGCATTGAAAAAAGCGGTGTCCTCCACGCTAGATAGCGCTTCATCAAATGATCGAGAGACATCACCGATGCTAGCAAAGACGATAGAAACGATAAACAACGAAGCGAATGACTGGCCGTCGATTCTACTGCTTTTGCTGCTATACACGCTGCAAGGCATCCCCATGGGTCTTACCAGTAGCATCCCGTTTATTCTGCAAAAAAAAGTCGGTTACGGTGATCAGGCAACATTTAGCCTCGTGTCTTGGCCCTTTAGTCTCAAGTTGCTGTGGGCTCCAATCGTGGATTCACTTTACAGTGAACGGTTTGGCCGTCGCAAATCTTGGCTCATACCCGTGCAATTCATCTGCGCGGCATTCATGGTAGTGGGCAGCTGGTTCATGAACGACCTGTTGGGAGAAGGCGAGGACCAGGAGCCGCACGTCATCTACCTCACGGCCTTCTTCTTCATTCTGTACTTTATCATGGCTACTCAAGACATTGTAGTAGATGGCTGGGCCATTACTATGCTCTCTGAAAAGAACGTGGGTCATGCTTCGACGTGCAATACGGTGGGCCAGACAATCGGGTACTTTGCCGCCTATGTCGGTTTCCTAGCGCTGAACGATCCATCCACGTGCAACACATACTTACGAAGCGAGCCAAAGAACGAAGGGATGGTGTCACTACCAGGATTTATGAGCTTTTGGGGTTGGGTCATGTTTTTTACAACGCTGGGCGTTTGGCTATTCAAGCACGAAAAGCCGGAACATGATTCGAGTGAGCGATTATCCATTTCTCAGACGTACTCTCAGATGTACTCGGTCTTGCGACTCCCGAGTGTGATGTCACTGTCTGTGATGCTCTTGACGAGTAAGATTGGGTTTGCTGCTGCTGAAAGTGTCGCGTCGCTGAAGCTTGTGGAGTACGGCATGAAGAAGGAAAAGCTGGCATTGTTGACGCCGATCCTTATTCCTCTTGGAATCGTCATTCCAGTCTTGATTGGTCGGTGGATCAAGCCATTGCAACCTCTTAACCTCTTTCTCGTGGGATACCCCGTGCGCCTCTTTGTAGGCCTTTTGTACGCTGGCCTCGTGTATGTGACCCCCATGGCGATGGCACAGGACGAAGATTCTCACTATGTCTTCTATGGTGTCATTCTGGCCATTGGTGCTCTTCATGAGGTTGCTGCGAACATGATGTTTGTCCCCCAGATGGCATTCTATGCGCGAATCAGTGACCCGTCGATTGGCGGCACATACATGACGTTTCTTAACACGGTCACGAATTTAGGGTCGAAATGGCCCAACTCGCTAAGCCTAGCGGTCGTAGATCGTCTTACAACTCGTGACTGCTTTGGTGGCCGTGACTTGGACATTGGCATGGTGACATGTTCGGATGCCGAAGCGCGGAGAGCATGCGCTGACGCAGGTGGCGAATGCGTGATCGTGCGTGACGGTTTTTTTGTCGAGACTGGCATTTGCCTGGGAATAGGCATCGTCTGGCTTCTCTTCTTTTACCGCCGTATCCAGTTCTTGCAGAATCTTAAGATCGACAAGTGGCGTATCAATGCCACGGCCGAGTAGACTTTAATCAAATGACACCTTTTTTCTTACTATATTATGTGATTGATGCAAGTACGACTGCGTAGGGAGCGATGGCTTAAAATTAACGTTGCTTAAGAGCATCTTACACTACGTCATGGTGGCTGAGATACGACGCTGCACAAATTCAAATTGTGACGACTGCCCCAGAGAGGACCGAAAGACCTCCCGCGGAGCGAATTCTAGACGCGGTTTCTCCTTTCTGTCGCAATCTTGGTACGCGGACTCAAGGTTCAACTCAAACATCTTTATCATCTTGGCCATGTCTTCATCATCGTCATCTTCAAATTGGGATTCTTCGAACACAGCACTCGGATTTTGCCGTGCCAACTGAACTTTTTCCTCCAACGTCCAAGGTCTGTTTGGATTCCCAAATTGGCACCTCGACGACGATGATAACGTGGAGTTGAGTTCTTCCTTTTCGTCGCTACTACTTGACTCATGGTCACTCGCGACGTGTCTTTTAACGCATTTGTTGATCACGATAGATGATTTCGTATCGACTTGGTCGGTCCTTTGTGACACTTTTTTCTTTTTGTGTTTCCTACGCTTTTTCTTACTAGCTCCTTTGCTGCCGTTCGTGAGATTGCCTGAATCTGAGCCATTTTCCCCATGTAACTGGCAAGTATTTTTTAATGTGACCGCCTGGTGCTGCTGCAATTGACTTGGCGTTGCATTCGGATGGCTGCCACTACCATTGATAAAAGTAACTAATTCGTCAACACTTGGTTGATCAATTTCAACGAGCCCATACTCCTCGGTCGATAGATCATGATCCAAAGTGTTGAACATATCAAAGTCGAAACCAGCCATGTCGCTTCGCAATTCACAGCTGTTCTCGACGTCTGACGGTTCTTGAAGACCAAACTTTTTCCTTAATTCATCAGCTTCTGTCGTTGCCGACATGATTTGGGTGATGGACCGACACGTGAGGTCTACAAGCGGCTGGATATCCAAATTTGACGCTACTTTCGCAAGGTCGCACAGCTCCTTGGAGTCGAGACTGATAAACTCGTTTTCCCAGTCCAACATTACCGTATCGACTCGGTCAACCTGCTGCTTGTAGAGGCAACTGCGATAAACAGTCAGCTCTTCTCGTGGTCAGGCACACACATTACTAAAAAAACAGATTTTCTACCTGCAATAGTCTAGAGCGCATTGTACGCTTTCCGTCGGCACGTCAAACATGGGAATAATGTGCTGTTTTAAGCCAATTTTGGGATCCTTCTCTGGCGAATTTAAGAAAAAGGCAAGTAAATGACCATCAGCTCAGAATTTCCAAGACATTCTTACCCTGTAATAATACCCAAAGCGTCGATGACATCATCGCCTGCTCGTACGTCACGTCGAGCGTCGTGCCGTCCTTGCATTTGAGCTGCAGCTTGGAGGAATTCGACACGTACAGCTTTTCCTCATACGTAGGAGCCATAACGCCCGAAAGCTTCTGTTTGCGGTCCGCTTCGTCGCCGGCGGTCATGCTATATCTCGTCCACTGGCGCGGGTACGCAGCAGAGTCGGTTAAAGTGACGCCGCACTGTCTTGAGTATGTGTACCGTAGTGCCCGCTAGTACTTTCAGCGATTGTCGCCGAGCCGGCGATTGGTTATCGATATGTGGTGAGGCCGTCTGGTTTTTACGTCTAAGTTAAAGCATAGGTTCAGGAAAAGGAAAGGACAAAGTATACAACTATTTGATTCTGCCAAACCAGATGCGCAGGAACGTCGGCCCTAATTGGCTTGTACCGTGACTAGTGGGAGCTGACCAAATTTTCAGAGCGTCACTTTCAGTGTAACGTGTACAAAAGTATCCTATCCACAAGCGAAAATTTGCACTGTTAAGCAAACAGGCAATAATGCTAAATGTACACCCCCTTTGCTATTTGTACGCCACCGCGACATATGGCCAATCAGAACGCATAAAAATATAAATGCATCCCAGCGTTCGAAATTCTGTGCAGGACGGTCGGTGTTACGGGGTGTCCCGTTGCATAAGTATAATTTCTTATAAGAGGTATAATAGAAATTATTTCTTATGAGAGGAAAAATAATAAAGAAGTGCAAAATTAGTATCTTTATTCATTTTGACTAAAATAGGTCAAATAATACCAAATTTGATATTATTGATGCAATAAGACATTAGCTCTATTGATTGGTTGATTTAAGTCCAAACCAACCCCGCCAATCTTTTCAAGATACGATTGTGGGGTGCCCAAGGAGGCATCATACTTAGTTAGATATTAATATGATAAGTTCAGTAGTAGATATAAGATCGTTACGCACAAAAGTAATTATGTTAATATTGTAAGCGGGCACGTCGTAATGCGGCCACGCTCTACTAAGACACACACCCTAGCACAGCGAGGAAGCGGCTTAACCAGCTTCTCTTGCGTGCAGTGACGTAGTTGTGGTGGGCGCGTTAGCGACCTCACCCAACGCACTAAGTACTTTAGTTAAGTGTCGTCACGGGAGCGGTAATCCGACTCCTCATGCGCACTTACTAAGTAGAAAGTAGTTTTCAGACTGATTAATATGTAATCGCATTTAATATAAATACCATTTTTTACCAATCAAAATGTCATCTCTGTAGATAACACTTAATATGTATTGCGAGCGTATCTTTCTCGATACCTCGAGTAACGAATGACACTAGCCGTCATCACGGATGACGCTAGGCCTCATCCCTCCTAATGTGAATGCACCTATGTGCATCACATACACAAGGGTTGGTTACAAATGTGAACCACACCCGAGTGATGGGTCTAATTAGCTTAATTTAGTAATTGACCATCCCCATAAGTACACCAATTGTACTTGTAAGGGACTGTGCAACATTAGGGCAACTTTAGCCCGTTACACCATCCCCCCTTTAAGACCGAATTTTACATTCAAAATTCGTCAAAGACGAGCGAGGATCTGCGAGCAGCTTTACGCGCCGCTAGTTCCATCAATCACTCTGATGACCTGTGTTTCCATACACGGCGCCAAAGATGCCACCTAAAAGGGGCCACGTTGGTTGGTAGTCTGCGAAGACGCCCACTCAACTTCGCGCTAAGTGCACCGCCGCGTTAAGTCGCCGGCCGCGTCCAATGTCTTAGTCGAAATGCCGACAGCTACTGCTGCTGTCGCATTAACAGGGCTAAAGGATCCATCCCACTTTAACAGTGAGGATGCTGACCCTTCGCACATTATCGACTACAATGATTCGACACCGTTGCCGTCACCGCATAGTAGTGATGCGGACAACGAGCTCATGAGGAAGGATAATGGCGCATTATTGCCCATCCAAACTTCTCTCATGGCTCACAACATGGAGACAGCAACATTTACGAATGCTGTCTCGTCGTCTGCGCTGGATAGCGCAGCGACAGGTTATGAGAGCGCTGCCCATAAAGGCGAGGCCGCTTCTCCATTGGGAATAACCACAACGCCTTATGCTCAGACCATAATCCAATATGGTTCTGACAAAGAGGATTCGGAGCCTATAGCTCTGTCGACGACACGTGAACGTACCCAGTCGGTGTCACAAGCCAGTCGTTTAAAACGTGACTATGTGACGGGTGGCATATCACTAATGCCCCCTCCATCCAAATGGCCTCGTTCAAACGGGCCAAGAGCGTCGCTCCTAGAGCGCGCTTATCTAGACGCACATAATTATCAAGGCGTCTTTATATCATGGAGGGCTCAGGGAACAAAAATCGCTTGGGCGTATTTTCCCGATCCCGGTCGTGTTGCGTTCGAATGAAACTCCCGACCAATACGAGGCGGTATTTCTGCCCCGCATTCATCCGCATTCCGATGCGATGAAATAGGGGTCGCAGCAAATTAATTTCGCCCGCTTGTGTGTGAAAGAAATCATGGGCGGTACTGTAGCCCCTGTTTTTTTCTCACAACGCTACTTCTGCTAGTCCATTTGAGACTAGCGAAGAGGCCTCAGTTGGTGCTCCTTTTCATAGGCAGCAACCAAGCCGGGCACATCAATACGTAGGTATCGATCGGTTCACAAGAGTCAAAACTCTTCGGGTAACCTTTCCATTGGACGAGGATCTGATACCTTTGCCTCACAGAGCGGTGGGCAAGCTACCTTCCAACAAAGAAGCGTTAATTCCCACCTGCATGTATCAGTGCTGCGCCCGATAGGAGTGGTGATCTCGCCCACCTACTCGCGGCTGCCTTACCTTCGTCCGTTCGGTCACAGGCGTTAAACGGTGCTGAACGACGTATTGCGGATCTCGAGGGTAAAGTCTCGCGACTGACCTCGGATCTTTTATATGTCCGAGCGAAGACTCGTCAGGGTCATGATCGCCTGAAGACTCGCTTGGACCTCTTTGAACGGATAATGCTGAGGGATCCGTGTCACTCGCGCGATGTCCCTCGCTCTCCAAGTCCTGTTCGTTGGGGGAGGAGACGGTCTGATAGTTTTTCGCCTTCACCGCTCCCCTCACCTGAACGACGCTCGACTCACAGTCGGCGGCACCATCGGTCTCCTTAGCCAGATGGGGATATGTGACCTCATTTGGGTCTACATACTGTTTCAGACGAGCCACGTGAATTACGGGGTGCGTCTTCATAAACGGGGGAAAGGTGAGCCTATCATTTAGGTCTCCAACCTCTTGTACCACCGTAAAGGGCCCAATGAAACGCGGCAACAACTTCGTAGTACCTCCAGGTAGTAAAAAGATTGCACTTTTTAGGTAGAATATCAGTACTTAATATTACCTTTTCACCTACTCGAAAGCGTTCAATATTTTTGCGACCATTTCGGTCCGCATATGCTTTTGCTTGTCCTGTGCGCTTGCCATTGCGTCACGGACTTTACGTCTGATGGCTAATCGCTCATTAACAAAGCGTTGAGCCTCGCTCACGCTTTTAGCATCAAACTCGCCTATGAAATCGCCGAGAGCTCGTTCATAAGGCGTAATTTTATTGACTCCTTTTAAACTGGCAGTGTCACTAGGGCAAGTTTCTGTCTTTAAGATGATACCCTCATGGGTCCTCGTCATATTGACGAAACTATGCCCCTCTTTAAAATCGAGCATAGTGAGAGGCCCTCCCCCATTAAGACTCGGGCTGCGCACAAACGAGACTGGTGTCCGAGGATGCCGCGGTCCGTTAATATAAAACGATGTATCACCCGTACTGGCGTGGACACTGTTATTTATAGCGAACTCCACAAAGGGCAACTGCTTGCTCCA
>NC_090615.1:7045740-7055896 GCF_004359215.1 Bremia lactucae | reverse complement strand
TTGCTCAGTCTGTCTACAAAGACGACTAGCCCTGTCCGACCCTTATGATCGGGCGGCATGCCAAACATGAAGTCCAGACTTACTGACTTCCAACAGTTGGTTGGAATCGGTAGCGGCTTCAGTGGCGCACTGCTGGACGGTGCAGGCTTAATGCGCTGACACTGTTCGCAAGAGCGAATATAGTTGGCCACCCATCTATATAGATGTGGCCACCAAAATTCCTCTGACACTCGTAAGAATGTCTTTTCACGGCCCAGATGCCCACTAGATGGCGCATCATGAAGCTCGTGAAGACTCATCAGCTTGAGATCTGTGTCATGAGGCACATAGATTCTCAAGGGATCACAAGGTGACAGCTGATGCAATAACAGGCCATCGCTGCAGCTAAAGCGATTTAGCTTAGCTTTCAGGAGCGACGAAAGGGAAACCTTTCGTCTACCGAAGTGATCCAACACCAGGCGACAGTGGTCGTCCTGATTGTAGCTCTCTTTGATTTCAGAGGCCAATGAGCTCGTCACGTGTTATGCCTTCATGGCTGCCAACGTCGACGGCTAGAATTATGCTATAGCACTAGACACACTTTCCTGGTGTCTGACCTCGAAGTCTGGTCTGCACGATAAAGCGTGAGCCAAGACATTCGACATACCCGGCTTGTATTCAACTGTGAAATTAAATTCAGAGAGGAATGTGAGTCATCTTGCCATTCTAGGCGAGAGGTGCGGTGAGTTTATTGCGGTCCGCAGTGATGCGCGATCCGTATAAACCACAAATGGCTTGATGTCCAGTAGGTGCACACGAAACTTGACTAACAAAAGCATACTTTATTGAAAGTAGCCCTTTGTCATGCACAGGGTAATTAAGTTCCGCGGCTTTTAAATGCCGGGACTGATAAGAGATGACACGGTCTACGCCAACGTCACCCTTCTGCAAGAGCGCGCTGCCGATTGCAAAATTACTTGCATCGCAGACGACGCTAAAGGGCTTCTCCGCGTCTGGCAATGCCAAGACTGGTGCTTTTACAAGAGATTGCTTCACTGATGTAAACGCATCATCTTGTTCTTTTAACCAAACCCATTCTGCGTTTTTTTTAAGGAGGTCAGATAAATGGTTTATTTTGCTCAGCATAATTCTTGCTATATTTATGCAATCAATTAGCGAGCCTAGGAATTGGTGCAAATCCTTCACATGCCGTGGGATTGAACATTCCATTATAGATTTTTTACCTTGTCTGGGTCTGCTCTTACACCATGTTTACCTCCGATGCAGCCCAGCACAGGTATCTCGGGAACCTCTATGATGCACTTTTGCAAGTTGACGTATAATTAAGCGTCACCCAGAGTCTGCAACACAGGGTATAAATGACGCTTGTGCGACTCTATTTCGCTCAGCCCGTCCTCGGCCCTACTACGATCGAATACATCGTCAAAGTAATGGAGGGGCGTAGGCACGGTGCTGACGCATTACGTGAGCCACCGCTCGGTTAGATATCACTGGTGCGTTTTTCAAACGTTGGGGCATCACGAGTCTCTCCCAAAGCATACCGATTGGGGTGCTTAC
Organism: Bremia lactucae; assembly: GCF_004359215.1. NCBI lineage: Eukaryota > Oomycota > Peronosporomycetes > Peronosporales > Peronosporaceae > Bremia > Bremia lactucae. Next base: position 7,054,339 of record NC_090615.1, on the reverse strand, counting down.
TGCTGTTTTAGCTACAACGACTCTCTCATGGGTACCTGACAGTAGCCATCCTTCAAATTCAAAGCGGAAAGAGAGAGATAGTTGACTTTCCCATGGAGTTCAACAAGACATCTTTCCGCGGGATTGGCGTTTGCGTCGGTATGGTCGCCGTGTTCAGCTTATTATAAGCATGAATTACGCGCCATCCACCTGTGGCTTTACGCACACAAAAGGTCGGGTGCAGTGAGGCGATTTGCTCTCACGCACATGTCCCGCCTTGGCTCGCTTGTCGAAGAATTCATCGATATAATCGACATGTTCTTTCGACAACGGCCATTGCCTGGTCACACAATACTTGGTGCCAGGTTCGATGTATATCTCGTGCCCGATGCCCCTATCTGCTGGTAACAGCTCGGCACTTCTTCTGGGAAAGTCATCACGATGTTTCCACAGTACCTCAAAGAACGGACTGTCTCTCAAGGCATCCCAGCTTTGAGCAGCGTACCGTTTCTTTTTCTCTGTTTGGACGCTCTCGTCCATTATGGACGACGAGCAGCAGTCCACCAAGTTCTCTTCTGGAACTGGTGTGACTATTTCGTCGATCTTTCCTTCCTTTAATACGGCAAGGAGCAGTTCCCACAACATCTCCGGGAGATTTCTATCTCCTCGGCAGATTTGAAGATTTGCCGGAGCACCTCAACTGAGGATGCCTCCGCAATTTTGTCTTTGACGGCGTCAAACACCTCGTTCGAAGGCCCGTCCTCTTTATTAAAGACTTATCCAAAGGTCTCTCGTTTAGACGTGCCTTTGATCGTCCTAATCTGTCGTGAACTCTTTTTTCGAGTCACCACGACCTTTGTCTGGGAAGCGGGTACCGTTGCTCTCCCGGCTAACGCACCCCTTTCAACCGCACCAGGCTTTAGGCACTGTGCCGGTTTATTTGACGCATGACTTTCTGTCAGCTCGCCGTCTACTGCCACAGGCTCTTGGCTCTATGCAGGGCATTTGGACACATGACTACTTGTCATCGTCCTTTTCACTACCCCAGTCTCCACGATCTGGGTAGAAATTGGTGACGTTCTTTACCCGTCAAACGCACTTTCAACTGTGTTCGACACGAGATCAGTTGCATACGCCTCTCAGAGGAGCACATCCTTTCTGATGTCCTGCGAAGAGTTCGTAATTGTGCGTGTTTGCCAGTCTATCTATGGTTGGTGTTTTCCCATCCATGGCATGCCTAGGATGAGGTCATTACGGACTCTCCATACCTAGCACTGTGAACCATTTCTTACAAGAGAAGTCACCAAAACTAAGGGCGGGTTCAACTTGAACTCCCTCAGACATTACGAGCGCGCCGTCCGATAAACGAACGATCGCCTCTTCTTACTTGCCATCCTGGCAAAGCGACTCAAACCTCGCCGGTCTTTTTCTTAGAGCCGCAAGTTAAACAAAATCCTGTGATGCACCCGAATTCAAAAGGATGGTCATCACATGGTCATAACCTCGTACGCGAGCGCTATAGACCAGCAGGGTTAAGGTCCGAAATTTCGAGACCTCAGGGACTATGCTACCCACTTGTTCGATAACTCTGAACTTAGGGGTAGCTTCAGCGTCCGCGTCAGAAGGGCATCTCGCCCCTACTACGCTCATGCATTTCCCGAACCCTCAGCGGTCGATGCATAAATCATGCGTCGCGCACGCTGGTTCTTGCCCATCGCCCTTTGTGTAGGGAGTTCTCTTGCTGGGCGTCTTCCCCCAGCAGGGACCCTTGCATAGCAGCGAGCCATCATTTGGCCGCGCTTGCCGCATTTGTAACAGACAACGTCTGCATTGCTCTAGTCCATGGGAGTGACATCTGACCTCTCGGCCGACGGCTTATACCAAGCTGTCGCCGAGGCACTGTTGTAGGATTGCTCCTCAACATGGGCGCTTTTCAGAAAGGTTCCGTCGCCTCTTCCATCGTCGACGGAACCTTTCTGAAAAGGGCCTGTCGCGATGGGCCATGCCGTTGTCCGCTCATAAACGTGGGCATCTTTATGTGCTCCGGAATCGGACCTACGGTAATGGACGCCGACAGCGAGCGCATCTCTTGCATATACTCTTGCAGAGATCACTTCGCCTGTCGCGCTCCAAAGAAGCGCGCCTGAAGTAACACTTCGTTGTTCGGCGGCTGGTACATGGCGCGAATCTTTTCCTTGAAGCCCGCCCATGTAGGGAACGCCTTTCCGTCCACCATAAGCGCCGGGCAAGCCCACACTTTGAGGCCTTACTGCGCTGGTGCGACATGTCGTACGGCACCATCCGACTGTCGTCCTCGATGAGCTGCGCGACACCACTTTGTTTCCATGGCTAACAGCCAGTGGACAATCGTGTGCGCTGCAGCTCCATCGAACTTGGGCGGGTCCATTCGAATGGTCCTCGGCTGATGCAGCCGGGCAGAGAGCATCTCAGCAGCCTTTTGAGAGCCTCGCTCCGAGTCTGCTCATGCCTCAGCTCATCCTGAGTCTGAGTGACGGACTCCGCCTCAGCATGGCTTTTTGCCTCGGACGCGGCCCTCCGCTATCCGAGCACGAATGCGTCAAACTGCCTGAGCAACATGTTGCTGAGTTGCTCAGGAAGACTGCCCAGGAGCTAGGCCAGGACTTGTTTACCAAGCCCCTGCGCCAATTGCCGTGCCATCTCCCGATAATGTTCGGAGAGGTGGGGGAAATGAGCCCAATCGATGTTGAGGCTCGTCCTCACGTACACACGCAGAGACGCGGGTCGTGGGAACGATTTTCAAGTTCTACCAAGTACGTCTTAATGCGGTCACGCTCTACTTAGACACGCACCCTAGCACAGCGAGGAAGCGGTTAGACCGGCTTCTCTTGCGTGCGGTAAGGTAGTTGTGGTGGGCGCCTTGGCGACCTCACCCAACACACTAAGTACTCTAGTAGAGTGTCGTTACGGGAGCGGTAATTTGGCTCCTCGTGCGCACTTACTAAGTAGAAAGTAGTTTTGAGACTGATTCATATTTAATCGCATAAAATACAAATACGTGTTTTTACCAATTAAAAAGTCATCTCTGAAGATAACACTAATATGTATTGCGAGCGTATCTTTCTAGATACCTTACAAATCAACTAATGCAGCTCTTTCTAGCTGCTACGTTCCTTCACTGCGTCCAAAACCAGCCTTGAATGCATCGATCGCGTAACGGATGACGCTAGCCGTCATCCTTCCTAATGTGAATGCACCTATGTGCATCACGTACACAAGGGTTGGTCACAAATGTGAACCACAACCGAGTGGTCGGTCTTATTACTTTATTTGAGCAATTGACCATCTTCTTAAGTACACCAATTGTACTTGACGGGGACTGTGTAACGTTAGGGCAACTTTAGCCGTTGCAGTTGTCTTGTTGCTTCAATATTACCAAATATGGAATATTTGAGATATAAGTACATTTCTTAAATGATAATTATTTATACTTCTTTATTATCTTGGATGGTAGAAATAATATTTGATAATAGTTGTAACGGAACACCCTGCCTCTTGTCAAAAAGGTTGTTGTCAACAATACTAATTCGGATCTGCGTTTCGTGTTTGATAATTTAACAGTTACAATTATTTTACCTGTCGGAATTATAGCCTTGCTGTATTTAAAACTCTGTATTTTTAATCTAGGTTTTCGTACGATAAAAGTTGCCAGACAATTTTTACAATCGAACCGTCGAATGTCGAAATCGCCAACGAAAAAGAAAAAAAAGTGTCGTAGGACCAAACACGCTCAGGACCACGCCGTCTCCATCGCGCCTTCTGGCTTCGTAGCCAGCTCCGTTGGTCGCTATATAGAGATTTTGCGCCTCGTTGGTGGTGCTGCGGTACCTAAGTGAGCGAAATTCCTAAGTAAACATGTTGCTGCAACGATTCGTAGTCACGCTATATGTGCTATGGACAAGAGTGCAGCACATCAAGCACAAAAAATGGATCTTGCTTGTATTATTCAGCTTTTACATGGGATTATGGTTTTCACAGAAGAGTCGTGTGGTTGAAAATTCAAACGATATTTTTATTAATGAACAGAGTACCAACTTTAAGGAGAAAGTTGATTCCATGGCTCCGACTCAATTGTTGGCGCCATGGACTAACGACAGCTTCGAGTGCGTGGGCTGGAAACGCTTGTATTCGTGCGAGGATAAGATGCTTAAAGACGATGAGGTTTCGACGACGGAGCCAGAAAAGGAAATATATGGGTGCTCGGAGGAGATTGGGCCACTCATGGCGGGCTACTGCATCGTACGGAACCGTACGTCCGGAGACCTTTACAAACTAATGGTCAGTGGCTGTAACTCGCTCCCAGCAGGGCATTTCACGTGCAATATGGCTCGTGACTTCTCGGAATTTGGGTATCACTCTATCGATTATGAACACGCGCCCGTGGCGCCAGCATTGGCGTTGCCGTACGTGGCAAGTACGAAACGCAAGCGCACGAATGGTATTGCAATGATCGTTTACGAACGTGTGTTGCCGTCAGCATATGCAACAATCCGAATGCTGCGATTACGAGGCTGTACTTTGCCAGTCGAGTTGTGGTACCGCCCCGATGAAATGTCGATCGACAACCCAATTATGCAGAAGCTGCTGTCGGACTTTAATGTGCGCGTGCGACCAATTTTTGACCTTCGTGCAGTGGGATTCCATGTTAAGCCGTATGCAGTCTATTACAGTAATTTTGACAACGTTTTACTATTAGATACCGACAATTTGCCAGCAAAAGACCCGACGTATCTATTCGAGGAACCCGAGTTCCTGCGCACGGGCGCTCTCTTTTGGCCAGACTATTGGCAGCCATCGAATTCACTGTTTCAGCTCTCAAACACGAGTTTTCTATGGCAGCTCACAGGTATCAGATTTGTCGACATGTTTGAGCAGGAGAGTGGCCAAGTCCTTATCGATCGACTCCGGAGCAAACGCGCGTTGGACAAGCTCATGTACTATTCGACCCATCAACCTCGATTACTCGAGCAGTTGAATCTCATTTGGGGAGACAAGGACTTGTTTCGATTAGCATGGCTCAATACGAGTCAGCCGTTCCACTTTATCAAGTACCCACCTGCTGTGGGAGGACAGGATTCACGGAAGGAGAAGGGCGTCTTTTGTGGTCTCGCAATGATTCAACACGATGTACAGGGCAATCTCGTGTTTTTTCATCGAAACTCAGTTAAGTTAGACGGCACGCTTGACCAGCCGCGCATTATGAGCCACATTCAAGAATACTCTCTCGAAGGCAATTCGCGCGATTATCGCATCTTTCAGGCCGTGGACGCAGATAAGAAGTGCTGTTATTTTATTGGCACCGCGACACTTCCCGACGGTCGACCAGCCGCACAGATCACGCCTATTGGCGAGACAATATACGCACCGATTGAAGAATTGGCCATCCAGCTTTCAGTGGAAGCCCGACAGTTACTGCTTTCGGATGCGATCGCGAACGACCGTGGGTTTCGGAACATGCGCGTGCAATCGATGGTCGCGCTGCTGCTACTACTTTGCGTGGCGATAATTATTACGTTTGTCTGGTGTAAAGGTCGCCCGGCAAGGGAGCGATTGCCCAGTCGATTTAAATCCATGGAGTTCAAAGAGATTTAGTCTTGCAGTATAGCAGCCAATGTTTATGGAATATCATGTTACGGAGATTCTCTTTCTTTCTTAGAAAGATGAAAAGTCCAAAACCGTACTAGAGAGGACTAATAAATTAAAAGAAAACATTTTTAGGGAAAAGTGACCATATCGTTTCGGGAAGGAATGAAATACCGGTAAGTTGAAGTTCCTCCTCACGACAAATTCTTTGCGCTTTGGCTGGTGGCCTATGCAGACCGTGTTGCGAGCGCGAGGCCGCGCCCTGGTTGCGGCACGGCCACCCCATCAGTCACGCTCTTCTCCACCATCTCTTATATCTTCCCAGTTGGGGATGCAACCTACTAATGCACGGCGATGGGCTCGATTGCCATCTTTTTTCTCGACATCGACGGATCACAATTTAGAGCTTCTCGCTTCTGGATCGATTCAAAGGGACGACAAAAGCCGATTTTGGATTGGATTGACGCTAGCAACGGTCGGAATGGCAGCTGCTGTTAATCAATCGAATGCCGACGCGAAGGAGTCGGTAGAGGGGGAGAAAGGGGATGCGATACAGATCGCTGAGCGAATCCACGACCGTAAGGTTGACGGTCACGCTGAGGTTCAGGAAAGTGAGAAAACAAAAGGAACATTACAGAAAAGAAAGACCAGTGTGCGAGATGGCAAGGTGCTGGTGAGTACAGCTGCCGTGCGAGGAGACCGTGAGTATATGGAAGACACGTCATATGTCTCTTCGTGCAAGCGGTTTGCTGCTGTCTACGACGGTCATGGAGGATCTGCAGTCTCCCAATATCTTCGTAATCAGCTCTACGCAATGCTTGCGCCGGGACTAGCGGAGCTAGAACAAGAGATGCATGCAGAAAAGAATGAGTCGACGAATGGGACGACAAAGTCAACTCGACGCCAGAAAATTACAACAATCTTACGCGAAACCATTCAGAAATTGGACCAAGATGTCATTGCCAAAGACGAATGGAAGTTTCAAGGCTCAACGGCGGTAGGAGTGCTCATGTTTGAAGATGTATTGTACTCGCTGAACGTTGGCGACAGCCGCGCCGTGTTGTGTCGAGCTGGACACGCCGTCGAGCTCACTCGTGATCACAAAGCAAATGACCCTCATGAACGCCGACGAATTGAGTCTTTGGGCGGCCTCGTCCGGTGGTTTGGCTACGTGGATGCTCAAGGCGAGCCAATTGAGCCGTACGGAGCTTATCGAGTCAATGGTAACTTGGCCGTGGCACGAGCAATCGGGGACCGGGACTCTCGGCCATTTGTGATTGGCGACGCCGAGGTTCGCCAGTACGACATCGAGTACGATAAGGACGAGTTTATTGTGATCGCGTCCGACGGGCTTTGGGATGTCTTTAGCAGCACCGAGGTGATCGAATTAGTGCAAGACGTGATGAGTGGGGAGCTGGGTGGACGGGAAGCTTGGAGCAGTGGTGGACACAGTGATACTCGTGTGCCTATTTTCGAGTGGTCACAGCAATACACGAGTGACCGGTCTATGATTAAGGCAGCACGTAGGCGACGGAAGTTGCAAATTGCCAAGTATCTCGTTCAGGAAGCGCTCTTCCGAGGCACGTCGGATAACGTGTCTGTCATCGTTGTGTGGTTGCGCTGAAGCTGTGATTTTTTCTTGCCGTAAAAGAGTTTGTGCGTGGTTCAAGTGTATGGTGCTATCTATGAAAAAGTAGTTTGCCAATTTATTTCAGTTTAATAATATCTGTTAACATTGCATGTTTTAATGCATGAGTGTGTGAGGAATGAGGGTAAAAAACGACTGAATTATAATTAGTTTTACTAACCGACACTTTGGCATACTCGGTTCAAAAGATAAATCGAAAGGAGTGGTCAAGGGCTCAGCGACTTGACTGCCCCGATTTGATCTCTCGTCGACGCTGATTAAATCGGCGATGAGATCCTTCCAGTCGGAGACAAGGCGGATATTTTTCTCTTTTTTCCAGCTTGCTTCTTCCTTAGTTTCGCCATGAGATTGTACGAGACAGTATGGTTGACGATTGAATTGGCTTTTCTTCAAGAGACGTTCAATAACTTGAATATGATCCGCTGTGCCATTATCCACGAATTTTGATGCTTTCGGTATCGGACGACTTCGAAACCTTTCCGGTGTCGGTTCATACTTCAACATTAAAGGTTGGATTGATCCTATTCATACTTTCTGGTAACTTTAGCATTGCCACATTAGGATAATCATTTTGATAATTTCGAATGGTCCCACCTTTCTTGCCGCAAACTTAGCTCTTGGTGTCCACATATCTTTCGCAGCGTAGTACAACGATATTCTGCTAGTATCAAGCATAACTAGATCTCCAACCTTAAATTTAATTTAATTTATTCGGCGCTTTGATCGTAATTGTAACGGGCTAGAGTTGCCGTTATGTTACACAGTCCCCATTAAGTACATTTGGTACTTAAGGGGACGGTCAATTACTAAATAATAGTAATTAGACCCAACACTCGGGTGTGGTGCACATTTGTGACCAACCCTTGTGGATGTGATGCACATGGGTGCATTCACATTAGGAGGGATGACGCCCAGCGTCATCCATGATGACGGCTAGCGTCATCAGTTACGCGAGGTATCTATAAAGATACGCTCGCAATACATATTAAATGATATCTATAGAGATAACATTTTAATTGGTAAAAATAGGTATTTGTATTTAATTCTATTAAATATAAATCAGTCTGAAATTTACTACCTACTTGGTAAGTGCGCACGAGAAGACGGATTACCGCTCCCGTGACGACACTTTACCAGAGTTCTTAGTGTGTTGGGTGAGGTCGCTTGCGCGCCCACCACAACTACCTCACTGCACGCAAGAGAAGCAGGTTTAACCGCTTCCTCGCTGTGCTAGGGTGTGTGCTTAAGTAGAGCGTGGCCGCATTACGACGTGCCCGCCTACACTTGGTAGCACTTGAAATCCTTCCCACGACCCGCATCTCTGCGTGTGTACGTGAGGATGAGCCTCAA
>NC_090615.1:7016633-7035068 GCF_004359215.1 Bremia lactucae | reverse complement strand
CGTCACGGGAGCGGTAATCCGTCTCCTCGTGCGCACTTACCAAGTAGGTAGTAATTTTCAGACTGATTTATATTTAATAGAATTAAATACAAATACCTATTTTTACCAATTAAAATGATATCTCTATAGATATCATTTAATATGTATTGCGAGCGTATCTTCTTTATAGATACCTCGCGTAACGGATGACGCTAGGCGTCATCCCTCCTAATATGAATGCACCCATGTGCATCACATCCACAAGGGTTGGTCACAAATGTGCACCACACCCGAGTGTTGGTTCTAATTACTATTATTTAGTAATTGACCATCCCCTTAAGTACACCAAATGTACTTAACGGGGACTGTGTAACATTAGGGCAACTTTAGCCCGTTACAATAGGAATCGAGTAAAGCCTTTAACCGTTTTTCACGAGGTTCTGTAGATTCCGATTCTTAGTAAATTTTGACCCGATAGACTTCATCGTATTGTGGTGTCTTCAATTTCCTCGAAAACTCGGCAGAATAAATAATGACCGGTTCAAAAACCTAATCCTGTGGTATGTCACCACTTTTGAACTAAATTTGATGCGTACGCCAATTTAAGATTGGCTCGGGCGCAGTAAACCAAGGCTTACCCAGAATTACATCATATAAATTGCTCATTGGCCACTCAATGACCGGAATGTCAGAAAATTTATTACCATCAAAGGAGATATTTGCGACTCCTTTCTTCACCTTATTTTTGGTGGTATTAGTGCCGTCGAACGAAAGACTTGATTTGCCACTTCAGACATGACGCGTTGCAGCAACCCCGTCTGCATTGTCGATTTCCATCGGCTCTGGCTCATTGATTAATTCTCTGGCCACATTTGCTGGACCAGGACGAGGAGTTGTAGCGGTGTGTTGATGATAACCACCCAAATTTGCGCGTTCAGAGTCGAGCTCCAGATTAATAGCCTCCGACAGTGTGTTTCCCCGTCGGTATTGAGCTTCTTATTGGGTTCTTGTTTTTAACCCTCGTTGAAAATAGATGATTTTTGTCTATTTCGGTCATTTTCTCAACTTGCGAAATAATGTGTCAAAATTTTGCATTGTAGTCCGTTAAGTCTTTGCAATTGGCTTGTCTCAGCCAATGCAGATCGTCTCGAAGACGTTGCTGCAGATCCGCAGGAACAAATTCCTTTTCCACTGCTAGAGAAAACTCATCGACTGAGTGAATTTCTGATTGATGCAGCAAGAACCATTGTGCTGTTGGACCTCGCAATGAGCTTCCTAGTACGGCAAGTACTTGAGCAGCCATTGCGTCCTCTTCCCAATTCGTACCGCGCGCAATAAAATACTGCTGTTTTTGCGCGTAATAAAGTCGAAACAATTCTTCGCTTCTTCCGCTATACGTCGGTATCCTTAGTTTGCCCACTCTAACGCCCACCTTCGTTTTAAGTATCAGCCAATGTTTCGATTAACTCTTGTTGTTGCTGTAGCATATGCATCATTTGCTGCATTAGATCGGCGTATGAGGGTTGGCCCATAATGGAAGAAGCATGTGTTCGGAACTTTTAAAAGACTTAGTTGTTTAGTTTATTTTAGTCTCTTAAATTAAACCGAAGATCCTTTAAAATGGTGCTCTCGGCTTCTTCTAAAAGCGCGTCAACTTCGTGTAGCGGAGCTGATAAGGTGGACTCTTGCTTGGGCAGACAGGCTTTCTCCTTGGTGAGTTGTTTTGCTAAGATCTTTGCAATGCGCCGAATCTTTTGTAAAGACGCAAGCGGATCGTTCGCAGACTTTGCAGACTCTCACCGTTCTCAAAGAGGAAGCCTTTCTGCAGTCGAATAAAATCTAAGTATTAACCTTTCTCTTCTTACTCATAGAACTCAACGACTTACTTTTGTCCTAAGGCGTAATGCGTTAGAGATTCAACCTTATTCCAGATGGATTAACGGTTTCACCGAGTTAAGACGGAACCAACCTCACACAGACTAAGCGACTATATCTGCCAGACAGACGCTTGGATTTACAGTGGATACTGAAAGCCACACACTCAAAATTGCTACACAGCGCTTCCAAAGGAATGGAGCAGTTGACCGCGCGCGAAAATTCCCACGCTACAAGCAGTACGTTACTGGCTGCGAGGGAATCTCTCACGCTACAAGCAGTGCCGGGCAATCCAACGTAGTGCAGTCCAATGAAGCGCAAATGTCGAAGAAGCGAGCGGCGAAGAAGCGAGCGAGCGAACGGCGAAGTCGCGATCGGACGGCGAAGACGCAAGCGGACGGCGAAAACGCAAGTGGACGACGAAGAAGTGAACGGACGGGGAAGAAGCGAGCGGACGACGAAGACGCAAGCGGAAGACCAACAAGTGGTGCCACTTGTGAGGAATGAAGGTAATTTACGACTGAATTAAAATTTAGTTTTACTAACCGATAATTTTGGTATACTCCTGCAAGTGTCGCCTATCCTAAATACAATTCTTACTAAGTATCATCTCTCCTAATTGCGCAAACCTTTTTACCTGTTTTTATTATGGCGCATATGTAAAATTGAATTAAAAAAATGAATGGTTCAAAAGATAATCCGAAATGAATTACTTACAGAGGATACTAACCTGACTTCCTGAATAAGCAATTTTGGCGGCATTTTTGACATCTAAAAATTCTAGTGGAGAACAAATTCAAACGACCGTAAATAAGCTCAGCATCCAATCTTTTTCAACATCTAGGTTAGAGAGTAAGCGTTGTTGACCCAAATATATGTTTTCTCTTTATTTGTTATAACCGAAAACTCGCCACTCATAAAGAGTCCAATCTTTTTGAAAGGTGACATGTGTAGATTGAAAGAAGGGAACCATCAAGTTTTCGGTAAAAATCCCCTCAGCTGATAAGATTTGATAATTTTATGCATCCATAGTGATGCGGTGCTGGAACGCCGGTACGTTAATAGTCTTGATACTTTGATGATTGATACTTTCATATGACAGTCAAAACCTTAACGCCCAGCAGGTCTTCTTAGTCTTACGCAAACTGTAACGGGGCACTACGACTTGTACTGCTTCAGTACAAGTCCACTTCGCACTGCTTCAGTTGCGAGTGGTGCCTTACGTTATTCACGTACACTAGTACGTGCAGAGAAGACTTCTCTTTAAGGTAACTAGCATAAAGAGGGTTAAATGAAAATTGTATTAATATAATTAAGTATCTATTCTATCTATCTTGTAAATGCTAACTTAATTATAATCTACTACTAAACATGCAATTGAATTCTGATCTCTATCTTATCTTATCTTATCTTATCTTATCTTATCTGTATCTCTCTTTTGTTTATCTCTACAGCTGATTAGTCTACGGAATAAATAGATATGATGGGATAAGAATTCTGAACATTACTATACAAAGTAATATCCTCCAAATATTATCTACCTTTTAGATAATATATTAATTAACAACCTTTAAGTATTAATTTCATGTAACGATACACCCCGTTACACAAACGGCTGTCTTCACCGCAAGTATTTTCTGCAAGTTGTAAGTTATCAAGATTAAAGCACAACAATGTTTACTCTTCGTCATATCACGCTATAGTCATGTTTAAAAAAATTGCTAGTAATCGCATCACGCGTAAGGAGAAAAGAAAATAGTTGATCTATCAGATTCATTATTACATGCAACTCTATGGAAGTCACCTCCGCAACTTTGTTAGATACCTTTAATACAATGCTTCTTAGCACGATTGGTAAGAATTTGGGCGGTCTCTCCCGTTTGTTGCTTCGGTCAATGTCCCGGAATGAGCAATACTTTTTTACGACAGTGTTGCAGTCAGATTGACGCACATGTGAAGAGAGATTCACTGTCTTCTTCGCTGAGCTCGTCAAATTTTGCGCACAAAAGTGTCCTAAACATATTAGGCAGCCTCCATGGAATCTTGCGTGCCTCTGTACTGGCTGCTGCTGCCTGGGCGACGTTCTCGTCAATAAAAATTATCGGAGAGTATTCCCGATCGTCGACACGCATGTTCTATTTGGGCACGTACAGGCCGAATCCTGGCGATCTCTTATCATTATTAGCCCAAATTAATGGAACTTATGGGAAAACGAAAGTCTATTTGAGACGGTATTTTAGCTTGGGTTCTAGCCAATCATATAGAGTTATATCAAACTGAACAGATTAACGGTTCCCTAAAAAGAAACACGCATTTAATCCGATAATTGTGCAAGATGAAACCTCACCTTAATTCAGGCCGTTCTATGATACCTGATCTAGAAGTTTCTCCTGTAATTAAGGTGTTTGGAGCTGCTAGTGACATGTAGCCGAAATATATATTGAATCTATTCGTTGAGAAACGAAAAACTTAATAAATTAAGCGGTCTAACATTTTTTTCCTAAATGACTCGATCAAATGCTCATAACATCTTTGTGGCCGAGTCGCAGCATGAATATTTAGTCTGTGAACTACAGTTCTTGGTAAATGGGTCGTCCACGACACAAATACAATGCACCACTTCGAACTCGCTCGGAACCTGTTGTCCGATTAGTGAGCAAGTTTTGAGCTCATACTCCTCATTGGAATGACTACTTATCATCGAGCTGGAAAGACGAATTGCGTCGTCGTGATGTCCCGGTATACAAAGCTGTTGAGGATCCGGAAGATTCTTGAGATGGATCGACTGCCACGACAATGTGCGACGGAGACACTTCGTCAGTTACTGCTACTGACAAGGTGTCTGTTAGCCTCGATAGTTTTTTCACACACCTCTGCAACCAAAGCCACCGCAGCCAAATACCGAGTGCAATCACTGTAATAATGCCAAAAATAACACGCGCCTGCATTATCGATCGTTCCCTTGCTTTGACAATAGCAGCAGCCTCTTTCTCGTGAACAGCTTGGATTTTAGTTTCAGTCTTTGCAACTTCTGCTTCTTCTTCCTTGTTCAAAAGCCCACGACCTTCGATCGAAAAGCGAATTGCGTGCTGCTCTATGACTGTGTACTTTGTGTCTTGAAGACTGAGTACCAACGATGGTGTGCTAGTGCCATCAGGCGCTCGCGGATCGAGCATGAAGCACGTGTACTGCCCTAGTTGACGCATCTTACAGTGGACACGATATTTATCCAGGTCGCGTGCAAGCGAGGCCATCGTGCCGTCCCCACCCGTAAATTTCTGAAGGTGAGATATTAAAGGCTTTTGATCACGCCGTCCCGTAAGCTTTGCTTGATTTCGATGCATGAAAATAAGCTCACCTTGTGGGTCGCGCTGCATCATGGACACACCGCAGAAGAAATTGTCCTCTTCGTTGTAAAGGCCTCCTAGCGCTACGAGATATTGCACCATATAGAAAGGCGTGGATGTGTTGAGCCATGCCAGACGAAATAAATCCTTGTCACCATAAACGAGATGCCAATCGGTAAGTAATCGTGGCTTATGCAATGAGTAAAACATCAGCTTGTTTAGCGCCGCCTCAGATCGCGACCGATTGACTAGCAGCTGTCCACTTTCTTGCTCAAACATATCAATGAATGGCATGTCCAAAAGTGTCCATAACGCGCTTTGGTGGTGCACATTAAACGGTGTGCCAATCGATGGTCTCCAAAAGTCCGGCCAGAACATTGCTCCATGCATGACAAATTCCGGCGTCTCAAACAAATACGTGGGATCACGAATGGGAATATTGTCGGAATCAAGCCACAAAAGACTTTCAAATTGCGAGTGGTAAATAGCGTAAGGTTTGGCAAGAAATTTGGAGGCATTGGGGTCGTCTATGACGTTCACTACGACATTATAGTACTTCACTAACTCCAAGAGAACAGAATGTTTGGGTCTCATCTCGGTTGGGTCGATCCATACTTCCACTGGTAAAGCACAGCCTAAATATCGAAGGGTCCGTATGATAGCATAAAGCCCGGCGACTACTTTAGGATACGCGATCATGACGATGCCTCTAGAAGCCACGACTTCATTGTCTTCAGTCCGTCCAAACTGCGGGACTGGGTACTTCGGTGGTGGATGACTGTACCTAGTTGCTTGAATGCTAAAATCCGTAAAATTCCGCGCATCGTCACACGAAAGCGTCGGTACTAAATACCATTGCCAGCTCTTGCAGGTAGCCAGCATAACACGCAGGACATCGCCACTCGTGCGATTCCGCACCTCGCAGAATCCGCTGGACCGCGGAATGGGCTCTCTGCATTCGCGATCATGAGCTACGTCTCTTGTACCGTATGGGTTACAGTCGTGTGTGGCTCGCCAGCCAATGCATTCGAAGTCTTCGTTTGTCCAGAGCGCACGCGGACGATCGGAACCTTCGAGATCCACAGAGTTTAGCTCAGGCGCATCGTATGTCCATGCCTTGGGCTTTCCACCATCAACTACTTCATACACGATGGCTGCGATGATAGAGCTAATCGTGAGAAACAGTGCAAGCATCAAATGTTGCCGCAAGAAGCGCAACATCCACACCTTTATTGGCAGCATGATGAAAAACTGACAAAATGGGCGAGTGGGTTTGATACCGGTATGCTACTGGTATGACAAGAAAGGCTCAGAACCTCTTGCCACCACAGCTTCGAGATGCATCGCGCTTGGAGTCGCGCTTTAGCGCGTGTCAGAGGCCGCAGTGCTGTCTTCAGATTGCACACTCTATGCTGCTCTCATTCTGCAACGCCTATAATTCGCGGTGATGTACGAAGCATCGGAGCGGTGCGCTTCGAGTCGTCCGAATCGACGCCTTCGCGCTTTTTGAGTCTGGCGGATGGCGACAAGATAGCTAAAGGCGAAGGCGGAGAAGAAGAAGAAGGCGATGATAGTGAAGTGGGCGATGATCAGGAGGACTCTGAGGGAAAGGACGGCGACATTGAAGTCGATGCGATTCCGGACGTGAACAAGGGCGGCGTGGAGGAAAATGAAGAGCTGGACGATCTGGTGATGGAGCTTTTTCTAGAGAATCCTTTGCGATGGACGCCGCAAGTCCTTGCACGTAAATTTCATCTTTCGAAGCCCCGTGTGGAGGCAATTATATGGTTAAAACGCATAGAAGCCGAGCTGACGCCCGAGGAATTTCGTGCCAAAATACAGGAAGCGAAAGACAAGGCCAATATCGAAATGGAAAAGCAATCGAAGATGCTAGCAGATGCTCTGGCCGCGGGTAAAGAAAAGGAAGTTGCTAGGCTTAAAAAGATTGCACGACAAGAGGAAGAGGCTCTGCAGCCAGACTACGAACTAGAGGATTATGAGAAAGCCGCGCTTATGGGCGATGATGACGAGGCATTTCGAAACCCCGAATTTTTCTTTCTAAGCGACGAGTTTGAGGGCTACCCACCTCTTGTCCGACGCATGGGCAAGCACGGACACACGGACCAATTGTACCCAGAAGAGGCACTGGAGTTGCAGCGACTCGCAAGCAACAATAAGATTGTGCCACAGAAAACTTTTGCCAATCCCAAGTACAGTAAGAGCAAGGCTAAATTTCGATTAGCAATTAAAGACACCACTACGAAGAAAAAGCACCTGCTTGTTCGGGATGAAACCCGCGAACTACGTCTGGCCACGAATGATGAAGTGCTTAGCCGCACATGGGTGCGCCGATCTGCTCACTTTCGCGGACTGGACAAGGAGCTTGCTTGAGTAAATGTTGCTCTTGTTGACTTGCTTGAGTAAATGTTGCTCCTGTTGAATCGTTATTCGCTTAAAAGGTTGGGTTGCAAAATTAAATCTTGGACTGCAGGTTGCTTCTTCTTCATTTTTATAGCCGCTTTTAAAACAACCTTTTTAAGACCATTTAATGGTCAATCATTAAGTTGTTATTTTACTATTGGAAGGAATGAATGGTCAGTGCAACAACATATTGTACATGTACCTAAACATGGCAAAGTATGGTTAACCTTAGCATTGAAAGGATTGATCCAACTTTCAACGTAAACCTTTCGTTAAAGTTCGAAAACAGTACTAGAAACGTTCATGAAAGCATCGTAATTTGTAGACACGGACACCGCCGAATTTATCTTTTACTTGGATTCGCTTTTTAATGACACTTTAAATTAATCGCTTGATGTTGCTGTGATGGTCATTGTACAGAAATCATAGATAGTTATTTGACGAACTGCCAAAGCAATTTAAAAAATGTGCGTTTTTCGTTTAATTCTTACAACATCGCAATATTTCAATGGACTAGATTGAGAAATCTGCTGAAATTTAAAAGGGCAATGCAGGTCAATGCGTGGGGCTCTTGATGTAAGCGCTATAAAAGAGGCTCGCGATGCGGGCAAAGCGGTGCGTGCAATGGCTGTGATCAATCCTGGCAACCTGTGTCCGCAATACTTTTTCAATACGAAAAAATTGTTTGTCTTGCGCGTACACATTTTCTCGGTACACATGACAAAGATATGCTCTTATTCGCAAAATTACAATTTTGCTCCGACAGGCAGACCGTCACCTTGACAAGGTGACGGTCCGCCTGTCGGAGCTAAAAACCTTTCATCTTTGTTAACGTAACGAGTATCAATGAGACCAAATTCAGTCGCTACAAATCCGAGTGGTTCGTTTACTCTGCGATGATGAAAGTGGCTTTAATTCATTCTAAATGCCTTTAAAATTGCTTAAATGTGCTGCTTTATTAAAATAAACGTTGCCTCGTATGCTAAATTCTGTCAGCAAAGCAATACAGCCATCATACTAGTAGTATGATGTACTACATAGATAGGAAACGGCATCGGCTAGTTCGAAAATAAAGGGATGGCTGTTCATTGCGCGCTTTAACAGTCCCCAACACTGCCCATAGAGAGCATTCGCTGCTTTCGATTATGGCTACTCATCCCCATCTCTTGCAGCAATTGAAATAAATCGCCCGAATTCTTTATGTAATATGGAGCTTGCGAAAGCTTGCGTCCAAGAGTGCAAACAAAAGTATTAACAGGAAAACGGTACCGATTCTCATCCACGTCCTCAGTTGATATCGAAGTCGTTCGACTCGCCTTCTCTTTCAGAAATTCATTTGCAACTGTAATCGTCGAGACCAAGCTTGAAGTCTCGTCTTGAACGTGCTCAGCACTACTAATCAATGTATCCGCCAATCCACCGCTGTCAACCGTCGGTAAGATGACATCCAAAGCGGTCGCGGAAATACTCCGAGACGAAAACGGACTGGCCAACCCCATGGCAGAAGCACCACCACCCGTTAAAGAGATCTTTCCATCCATTCCAATTTGTGCTCCGACGCCATCTTCAAGCTTCGCACGTGTTAAGGGCGGACAAACTAAAGCCCAACACGCTGCCGGTGTATCTGGAAGTCGATGGATTCCAAAATTGGCGCCATATTTCACCTTCATCGCTTTGAAAAGAGCTGCAGACGGCGGAAAGTCCCGTCGAGGCGTAAATTTGCTCTTTTCAGTAATTTCATCGCGCACAGCATTGGACTGTCGATTCAGCATCGCGACCGGAAACATATTCGCAGCTCCTTCAGAAATTGATGGCTTGGCAAGAGGCGTCAGCTTCGTCATATTTTCCCCCAGCGTGAGAAAGTCGGCATCATTTGTCTGATGCGTTCCAGAGCCACTGTCTCGACCAAGTAGTCGTCTAAAAGCAGTAGATGACATGTTGTCATCAATGCCTTTAAAACTCAAAGAACCATTTGCATAATCGTTTTTGCCTTTATCCTGAATTAAACTTCGCCGCTGCAACAGCGGTACCGATCCTTCATTTATATTCATAGGTGCCAATTTATGGTCCGACAGACGATCAAATTCATCCTTTTCAAGCTGTCGACAATAAGCTTCCAAGTCAATTGGAGGTGGCACCAGAACCGCAAATAAATCTTCATCAGTTCGGTCGTCGCCCGACGCAATGACCAATACAAAATCAACAGCTTGTTTCTCATCCGCCCCATCCAAGGCTTCAGGATCGATATTCAAGCTCGCGAAGTGTAGTGGATGAGTTCCACTGTTTTCATCCTCACCCATCACTGTTGCCTCCTTCTCATCAATAAAGTCACGAGATTTCATTACAGATGGCGATGACGAAAAAAAGGAGGCTCCAAAGTTATCCGTCGTCACAGGATCGTCATCCGGATATAGCAACGACCAATTCATGTACTCCCAAATGCGCTCAAACAAAGTCGCTTTACTCACTTTTTGCGGCCGGATTTCCAAATACCGATTTCCAGGGCAAACCGACACTGGGAGCGACCGTGTAATCTCTCGCAACGACACCAAAAGCTCGCTAGCTTGCCATAGTCCGTGGTCCAAATCACAGTCTCGATAATGCCACGTCACCGAACTCTCCTTCCGCTCAATATACGCCCCTGGCGTTCGCTCGGTATAGTATTCAAGCAGTGGAACCACATGTTCCCACCAACTCAAGTCCATATTCGGCACCGTACAGTGCCAGTTTTCATTTTTTCCCACCCACTTCACGTATACGCCATACTCCGCTGCAAGCACAAGATTTCCTGATAGCCCCGCAAACCACTGTTCACAAACCGATGTGCTGCGCGCACTGACTAGAACCACAGTATTGCGAACATCTTTGGTCAGCATCGACAATTGCCAAATCAGCTCTTGAGGAGGATACGCTAACTCGGGGATCGACGCCTCTGCAGCCAAAACACCTTCATAATTAATGAAAATCAATCGACGAGACGATCGAATATACGCCGACATCATGTCCCGACGACTTAATTCTCTACCAGAGACTGAGACGGCATTTTCTTCACTACATTCATGCAGTTGTTCCAAGAAATTATCAGCCCAGTGCCTCGATGTAAACGAACTGACGTAGCTGTACATGTGCTGATGAGCACGCATCACTTCCTCACTCTCTTGTAGCGATGCTTGCAATGCATCCGTCAACTCTTCCGTGTTCCATGGATTCACAAGTCGAGCGCCTCCCAACGATTGAGCACAGCCGGCAAACTCACTCAAAATCACACGAGCATGCTTATTCACCGCCTCCCGACACACAATATACCCAAATGGAACTAAATTCATCCCATCCCGAACCGGCGTGATCACTAAAGTGTCGGCCACGGCGTACAACGCAATCAATGCTTCCTTCGCAATGTCTTTATTCAAATATTGGACAGGACCTTCCGTTCCAATATCTTGCAAATTACTATTAATACGAGACACCAGCGACTCTACTTGCGACTCCAGCGCCGACTCGAATACTGTCGCTCCCGTTACAATTTGCAACAGCACCACCTTTTTGGCCAATTCCGGTTCGTGGGCAAATAAGTCTTCAACTGCCACTAATTTATGCACCAACCCTTTCGTCTGGTCCAATGGATCGACACCCAACCAGACCTTTTTGCCAGCAAATTGGCTTTCCAACTGTTTAATCTGATCCTGCACTGCATCCGATTGCACCAAAGCCGTATACTTTTCGGCATCAATTCCAACGGGACAAATGGTCACACGTGCAAAATGACCATTGGAATCCACGCCTTTATGGCTACTTTCTAATCCAAGCAATTGCACACACGCGCTTTGAAAGTGTCGGGCATACTCATACGTTTGAAATCCAATTAAATCCGCGCCTAAAATACCCGTTAAAATCTCTTCGCGATTGTTTAAAATTCGAAATAGTTCGGCCGAGGGAAATGGAATATGCATATAAAACCCTAGACAAATATTTTCATTAGGAAACAAATTTTGTACCATCTGTGGTACCAGTGTCAGATGATATCCCTGTATGCAGACCAAATCACCTTCTTCATAAACTTCTTGCACTGCATCGGCAAACGCTTGATTGGTCGCGACATAGGCTTGCCACATTTTTTCCATACTTCGTTCATCTTCCTGTCCTCCTTCCATCGTTTCATGCTGCGTGATTTGATCATCCGTTGTCGGTGGGCACGAGTGAAATAATGGCCACAGTACTGTCTTACAAAATCCTTGATAAAATAAGCGCTCGCGTTTTTTATCTAAAAATACGGGATAGTACTTGCGGTCTTGACGCAGCTGTTCTTTTATAGTATTCTGTTCACTGGGCTCAACTTCGCCATGGACAGATCCAATCCAGACGCAGTCATAATTTTCATGTAGCGACTGGCAAATTTCCATGGCCCCATCAAGACTGGCATGCTCGGTAAACTCAGCGCGCCATTGCGACTGCGCGTCATCCGACACGAGACCAAAAGGAAGTGTTCGAGTGACGAGCAGCACGCGGCGGCGTCGCTTTGAGCCTCGGCTGCTTTCATCGTCCGTGTCGTTGTCGTTGCCTCCTCCACCTCCACTCTCCTGCTCGACTTTCACACGCTTTTCTCGCACCTGATTAAGTTTCGTATACAGAGCTGATAGATCGCGTAGCAGAGCTGCCTCGCGCTCTTTAAAATCCGCATCGTCCGCCATGGGTAGCAAGTCTTCTTGTGACCTGGAGGGAGAGAAAGCGATGAGGAGACGGACGGGACGAGACGTAAGCACCTGAAGTTCCAACTGGCTTAATCTCTCAATCACCACTGCGCAGAAATTACGCTCAAACCTTGGATAGAGACTATTTTAGATAAAAAAAAAAGAAATTTTACGTCGAATGAATTCATTTCATGATTAATAAAAAACGAGCGGAGAGCAACTTTAATGTCCTGACGTCGTCGCCACTGACGTTACATTTGCGAGACAAGGTAGTAAAACACGATCATGAGGAGCAGAAGGAGCGATGCGCCGAGGATGGAAAACATGAGTTTGCGCTGGCGCTGTCGTCGCATCTCCTCAAACTCTGAGAACAAGAGGACTGTCGGTACGAGTTCCAAGTCAGGACGGACTCGATACAAAGCGGCCTTTTCTTCAAGAGTCAAGCGGCGAGGCATACATCGCGGCGCGACGGGGCCATCAAAGCTTTGTTTGGATCCATTATCCTCGTCTGTATTTAGTGTAAAATCGACCGATACTTGTTTTTTTACACTGCGGCATGAAAAGTTGGCGGTAGGGATTCGTAAGATGGATTGCAGCGATAGCCTTGTGCTACCGGCTGTGCAGCTACCGTCGCTGTCGCTGTCTGTTTCGCTCTGGCTGCTGTGTTGGTCGCGAGCGCCAAGCAAAGCATCCGCCTCGGTGGGGCGGGGGGCAATGGGCACGCTGCGAGGCTTTCGAATTAAGCACGAAGGCATCGAGCCATACACGGCCGTAAGCGGGCGTCGGTTGCCGCTTGCATTCTTGTGCGCATAAGATCCGTGGCACGGTATTTGCGATAATTGGTTGTTCTTGGAGGGGTGGCTGTAATGGTCGCGAGCTATGACGCCGGCCTCTAGCGCCAGCATCGAAAGAACCTCTTCAGCCTCTCGCGTTCGGCCAGTCATTGTGAATATAAAGGTTTTAGGTATGGCAGCGTTTTGCTTGTGAGCGGCCGCGGATTCTTCGCGGTCGCCAGCGCGCGCAACCGCCGTCGCGACTGCTGGCGGTCACATCTGTCCACATCTTTCTATATTGTGGTCCTTATTTAGCAACGTCTGTAGCCCTAGGACGGATTAGATAATACCTTTGCTCTTCCCCCCTCATTAAGCAATAGAATTTTTGTAATTTCTTTTGAACCAGGTTTCGCTGATTTACTACACATCACGTTATTTAGGTCCTGGGTGGGCTACCAGAAACGCCAGGTGGACTTAAGGCCACACGAGATAAACGCTGCAAACCCACATCTTCAGTTGCATAGTGACCTTCATTGCCGGAAGAATAGCGATACTTCAATATGACATAAAACCTGATATCATTCAATTCGATCACGATCGTGAAAGAAACGAACACCAGAACAAGTTCCTTGCGTTCTAATAGACGAGTCGTCACATCTAAGAATGCATTACCCACGGTCAATAAAATGACCGTTTCGTTTATTAATATTGGAAGCGATCTAAGACCCATAAAGATCTGAAACCCCTCAGCCTGGCTTTGATTAATTCGCTGGAATTTTTACCTTAACGAGTCATCGAATTAATGCTCTGCATTAACCTTGAGTTTGTTTGGGCTTTAACACACGAAACCTAATTATTCAGAAAAATCGAGCCTACTACTAGCGTCTCAATTTATCTATAACTCGTCACTCTCGCGTGTGATGTCGAGAAGCTCGACGTCAAAGACCAGTGTAGCTTTAGCAGGAATCTTTGGGGGTGAGCCTTGGTCACCGTAGGCGAGGTCTGATGGAATTGTGAGACGGCGCTTTTCACTATGCAAGACACAAACGTACCATAAGCAACTTATTAAAAAAACAACAGAAAATTTAATACCCAATGCACATATTCACAAGTCTAACGATAAACAAATCAAGCGAAAATGTACAAAATGCACAGCAATTATGTTAGCGTCATTTTGATAAGGACTGAATGTATATAGTCGACAATTACGCACCCTGTATCCCATCCCTGCTCAGAATCCGTAGAAATGCATTTTACAAGTGACATGAATATCATCAGTATTTTACACCGCAACGCCACACAAAGTACAGGCGTTCCACGAATAACAATAGCTCATACCGACCTTAATGACACGCCCTACGCCAAGCGGAAACTCGAAAGGCTGGTCGCGGTCGCGACTCGAATCAAATTTCGAGCCGTCTTTGCGCAACGTGCCCGTGTAGTGCATCGACAGTGTGTCTCCCAGCTGGCTCTTCATATGGCAATCCTTCGGGCGAAATTTGACGCCGATTCGAAGAGAAGCATCTGACGGGAGGTCATCTTTTTCTTGGGCTTGAGTAGCCGTCATTACGGCGGCGATTAGGAGCACCGACAGCTTCATGTTAAGAAAGAAATTTATGGGTGCGAAAAATGAACCTCCAAGTGGTCGATTCGTATTGGCTATCGAATTAAGCCAATCAGATGCTCAAAATGGTTCTATATAAATCTTTGTCTCAATAAATTGTGATTATAGCTACCTATAGTAGCGCGCGAGCCAATAAACTAATGAAAAAAGTTTGTGTTGCTCGCTTGCTTAAACGCGTGCTATTTTCACTTTGTAATATTTTCACTACCTCGGAATCCTGCTCGCATCTTGTCTTGAGTGTTACGACAAAGAAGAAGAAATCTCTTTTACAGTATTAAAAAAAAACATTTAGAAATGGTCATGTACTGGGCTATGCTCAGATCGGAGCAACAGCAAGCTGGCATTTAAACTCGGTGGCAGATGTAACGGGTTGTCTCATTACAATAATATTATTTTCAATAAGAGAAAAATAAATAGTATTTCCAATTAGAGAAAACAGTAAGGAAACATAAAATTATTATCCAATATCACCGTGCATGTAACTGGGCAACTTTCGCTAGGACTGGTGACAGTACTAGCCCAGCAACACTGATAACAGTGAAGGAGAGGTGCCTCGGCTACTTCACGTGGACTGACGTGCACAGAAGGTTATAAGTAGCTTTTATGTAGCGGAGCTACCTCGCTCCTAACGTCAGAGGAAGACTTTTAGAGTCTAAGAGTCTCTTAGTTCTATTGAACTAATGGGTTTAACAACTCAGGGAGTCGTTCAAACTATTAAGGCTTAATAAATCCTAGATCAAGGGATTCAGGGGTTCGTAGATCCCAGTGGCAACTTATGCCCAAGAGTATATACCTTAGAAAGGCTTCTATCTCTTACAGATCAATGCGCAAGCCTTAGGAAGGCACTTGAAGCTTTAAGGATAAACGGGAAACTGCATTTTAATTAGTTATTTAATCTAAAGCCTTACCCTAGCTAATTTAAAAACAGATTTCGGCCGCCAGATTTATATCTGGCGGCGACCACATTTGTTACCCGTCATAAATAGGATTTAAATAATTAACTAATTTAGAATATGATAAAAGAAAATTTACACCATAAGGTAAATGTACCACAGCAACGGTTCTTCAACCGATGTGTGCTACATTACACCTTCCCCCATCAGACTGTTGACACCGAGTGACAACATTCGCTTCATTTCCTCATTGAGGCTGGAACCTAAACGGCTGACCGTTTGGGTGTGTTTGCTTTCCTTTGTCCTCTGACAATCAAACGTGAGTCAGACTCATAGCACCTTCCTCGACGATGAGGGAATGGTAGACTTCTAAAGTCACACTCCATCAGAGGTTGAGGAACAAGAGCGTCGCTCTTACACACCTTCTCTCCGGATAACGTCGGCGGCCCCAAATCCGTTTCCGCTGATGTCTTATCTGCAAGGAGCGGAAACAGGACCCTGAGTCCAACATCATTAAGAATCCGCTCAATTAAGAGCAAGAGTGAGCAAGTCTCATAGAGGAACAAGCTCGTCGTTGAGCTGCCGAGATAGCGAAAGCTAAAGCTCATATTGAATACATTTCACCCCACTTAGTGCGGAAGAGCGTCTCAAAAAGATTGCGGGTTGCGGGTCACAGCATGGCCATCTGGACCTCCGGTGCCACGGCGAGGACGCCGGAGGAGATCTCTGATCGTGACGCCCTTCATGAGCGATACCTTACGCCAAAGTTATTGACGCGAGGTCAGTGTCTGACGCGTTTACGTGATCAAGCCCGTGGGGCTTCGGTGGCCTCAATGAGGAAAATTTCGATCGTTTTGTTTCCAAACAAAGTAAGAAGTGAATACGAAGTCTCATATGAGTACTGGGCCTATCGGGCCCGCCGCCTCCGCAATATTTGGAATATTAGAGAGCCTGCGGATGTAGCTGATGTTCGTTTGGAACGGAAGATTCGCTTCGGTTTCGCCAAGCTTAAGGCCAAAGGCCAGTTACGTTCGGCATTTATGCCACAAAACGAAGAAAGGCCTAGCCGATAATTCAGTGCTTCGGTTGATCGTACAACCATGGATCGAAGCCGCACTGAGGCTATAGATCCACTACTCCCACTTCTAGTGGTTTGAAACGACGACGTCGCTTTGAAAGTTTCTCCACGTAAACCTGAAGGTTCCTCGCGCATCAAGCAGCGCGGGAGGGGGGCTGAAATCTCGACGAAAGCATTTAATGCTTTAAAGCACGAGGTGCAACTTCTTCGTGAGAGCCTTGCTCGGGGTGAGAGCTCTTTTGAGGTAGTTAGAACCGTCTTTCGCTGCTGGAGCGTCATCAACCTTGTTTAGAGGGCCAGCTGGACATCCTGATGAGGATGCAGCAATCTGCGGCACGACCGCCTGTCTCGGCTCAAGCGCCTTTAAGCCACGTGGGAAGGGTCTCGATATGGCTTAAGGAACTCAACGTAGAACACTCGGTATGTACGCAGCTTGCTAGGAAGGTTTAGCGTGTAAGCTAGGTTCTTCTTGGTACGACCGTAAATTGGTCAATAAAGCGCGGGCGCAATTTGGTCTTGACGACCGCGAAAACCAACTTAGTAGGTAGATTTTAGCGTTTAATAAAACCCGGTCTCCGACCACATAAGAATTAATACACCTTCTGCATTTAGCATCTGCTTTTTCTTTTTGTATGTCTTGGCTTTCAGCCATCGTGTCCCTTACATGACTTAAGACACTAAATCGCGTCGCGAGAAACTCGCTTACTTGTTTCCGAACGGTAATATGGCTGATATCAGCAAGCCTATCGGCTAATGCTCCCCCACGAAGCCCTGAGCAACGCAGTGGTATCGTTAAAGGAACGCGTGGCTGGGTGAGACCTTTGAAATATAACGGATAGCCTGTAGAGGCATAGACAGCGTTATTTAACGCAAATTCCACCACTGAGAGCATTGAGCTCTAGCGCTTTGGTGTCTGAGCATACACACTGCTTAAATGTCTTCAATGACGCGATTGACACGTTCAGCTTGACTATCGGTCTGCGGATGGTCCGCGGTGGACATGTTCAATCTGGTACCAAGCACTCAAAAAATCAATTTCTAGAATTAACCCGTGAAACGGGGTTCCCGATAAGAGATAATTGCCACTGGCAAACCGTATTGTCAAAACACGCGAACGATGAACAGCCTTCTTGTGCTTTCACCATCAATGGTAATCCTGCACAGCCACTAAGTGAGTTATATTGCTCAATCGGTCAACAAAGACCACAATGCCGGAGTTACCAGCCGAATCTTTCGGTAGACCGAAAACAAAATCCATACTAATGGAGTCCCAACACCCTATGAGTACGGGCAGACATGCCAGTGGTGCAGCAGCATGCGCCGAGGGTCCTAATCCATTGGCAAGTTTCGCATGTGCGAACGTATGTGCTGACCCATTCATAAAGTTTGGGCCACCAATAAAACTGGCTTACAGAGCCGTAGGTCTTTTCTCACCCGAGATGACCACCAAGGACAGTATAGTGTGTCTCATAAAGGATTCGGTACTTCGGATCCTCATTATGAGGAACAACGACGTGCGGAGGATCCCCAGCGTCCGTGCAATAAAGCAACAGGTCGTTATCGATAGAAACTCGATGTAAACGTGCACGCAAACGTGCCGACAATTAAAATTCGATTCAGAGCTCTTTTGAGCTCGTAGCAAAGCTACACACTATTTATCCTTGGTGTAACGGGGTGTATCGTTGCATGAAATTAACACTTAAAGGTTGTTAATTAATATAATATCTAAAAGGTAGATAATATTTGGAGGATATTAC
>NC_090615.1:6970910-7001071 GCF_004359215.1 Bremia lactucae | reverse complement strand
AACGAAAGGCACCACTCACAACTGAAGCATTGTGAAGTGGACTTGTACTGAAACAGTACAAGTCGTAGTGTCCCGTTGCACTTGGCGTAAGCCGAACATTTTGTATCGGTAATAGGTGATTTTGTTGTCGTTAAATAAGAGAGCTTATAATCCGGCTTGCGTTATAATGCATCGGCCAAAGCATTCTGCTTGACAGGCTTATATTTCACCTCGAAGTTGTATTCGGCAAAAATGATAGCCATCGGGCCATTCTCTGTGAGAGATGGGGCGACTTAGTCGCCGTGCGTAATGACGCGTGATCTGTATATATCACAAGCGGCTTACAGCCGAGCAGATGAACTCTGAATTTGACGAGAGCATACTTCATAGCAAGTGCCTCTTTGTCATGAACTGGGTAGTTTTTTTTCGCAGCTTTAAGCTGTCTAGACCGGAACGCAATAACACGTTCACGCCCATCAGCACCTGTTTGTAACAGGGCACTACTAATGCCAAAATTCGATGCGTCCAGAAGACACTGCAAGGTCAATTTGATTTGGCAGTGCCAGAATCAGGGCATGGATAAGCCTATTCTTAACTGCTTGAAAAGCATAATGTTCTGTGCTAGCCAGCACCATTCTGTATCCTTATTAAGGAAATTAAATAATGGCCTAGCCATATCAGCGTAATTTTCGCTATATTTGTGTAAATAATTGGCGAGACCAACCAGTTACGCAAATCCTTTTGGTTTTTAGGAACCGGCCAATCAATCTACTATGGTTTTTACCTTAGCGAGATCCGCTCTAAGGCTTCGCTTTCCAATGAAGCATTCTAAAAAGGAATTTCGTCTGCGCTAAAAATGCATTTAGATGTATTGGCATACAATTTATTTGAGCGCATACACTCGAGCACTGCTCGCAAATGGTTTAAATGGTTTTCCATATCCGACCGACCCTGATCCGCACGACTATGGACAAAAATGTCATTGAAATAAGTCTGTGCATAACCACGATGAGGGCGGAACAGTTGCGTCACTAGACGATTAATGTTGCCGGGACGTTGGAAAGTCCTTGTGGCACTCCCATAACATACCGCTTAGGGTGCTAACCGCTGTAAGCGGGATATCGCTAGCTCGCATGAGCAGTTGGTAGTAACCATCGACTAAGTCCAGTGTACTGTGCATTGTGCATCCCAACATATTGTTCTGAAGAACATTTTTCTTGGAATGTGGGTTTGTGCTGGAATAGTGAAAGCATTAAGCTTATAATAAGCATGTACAATGCGCCATTTACCATTTGGCTTTTTGACATAAAATGTCGGTGTCGAATGAGGAAATTTGCTCTCTCGTATCATTCCAGCCTCGTGCTTAGCACGGAAGAAATTGTCAATGACGTCACACTGTTCCCTTGGTAAAGGCCACTGTTGTGTGACAATATTTGGTTCCCGAAACCAAGTCAATTTCATGACGGACACCTCTATCCGGAGGTAAAACAGATGGTGGATTGGTACATGCCACATCTTGAAATTTCTCAATCAAGGAACGGAATGGATCCGTAGGATCTTTAAGGATCGAAGACTCCGCGCACTCGGTGCGTAATGGCACGGGGCGTGAGTACAAGCCTGGGTTGTTAGTTGCTCAAGCGACTGTGAAGGGCTTTGATAAGCCATGGTCAATTTAAATTGACTTAGGAGCGTCTTGCAATTATGCTCGACGTCTTTCTCTTGAAGGAAGTCAACAATACGTTGAGGCGCTTGAAGCGCATGAAGTGATACGATCACTGTTCTCTTAGCGACTGGGACTCGTTTCACTTTCCTAAAATTCTATCGAACTTAAGTATAATGTTTCTGGACTTTGACAGTATAGAACGCTTTCTCGTTCTTGATTTGGATTCGAGATATGATTTCATCTTTGGTATGGCCTGGCTTAAACGCAATTAGCAATGGATCGATTGGAGGTCTAAGACCTTAGGCGCCACGCGCAATGTTCCCAGCAAAGTTTTGGAAAGTCGTGAACCTACCTCTGATAGGCAATAAAAACGCTATTGGCGCGGATCATTAACTGAGTCTGTCAGCGTTTTAGACATTAAAATGTCTGAGTTAATAAACTTCAATGTTAAAAACATTAATTCTGAGCCCGACTCTGTATAATGAAGTGGAACAGCACGTAGTCCGTCGAGTGACACTACCCATCGTCACTTCTGGAAGAAGCTGTCAGGGAGGATTCATATCGCATGAAGGCTTCAAGCCTTGCATGCAGGACCTCTGTTCCGTGGGATATAATGGACTTTACATGTTCAAGTGCAAACAGAGTTTTGAGTTTGTCATTAGCTGCGCGTTGCGCCTCTGAAAGGTCTGGAAACTCTTCTATTTCAGTGAAGCTTTAGTCTTGTGAAAACTCAGGCGTAGATTGACTGCGAGTGCTTTCAGGGGTAGCGGAGCTACCTCGCTCCTAATGTCAGAGGAAGATTTTAAGCCTCAGAGAGTATCTTGATTCTATAGAACTAATGGGTTTGACAACTCAGGGAGTTGTAGAAGTTTTTAAAGCTTGATGAATACTAGTTCAAGGGATTCAGGGGTTCGTAGAACCAAGTGGCAAGTAGTGCTCAAGATTAAAAGCCTTAAATAGGCGTCTATCTCTTACAGATCAATGCGCAAGCCTTAGGAAGGCACTAGACGTTTTTAGAAACTGCACTTTATTAATAATTTAATCTAAAACCTTACTTTAGCTGAATTAAAATTAGATTTCGGCCGCCAGATTTATATCTGGCGGCGACCACATTTGTTACCCATAATAAATGGGATTTCACGTAATTAATTAATTTAGAATAGGATTAAAGGGTACTTTACCCATAAGATAAAATGTACCACAATAGCGGTTCTCCAACCGATGTGTGCTCCCATGACATTATAAGTAACAGCTACCGCTAATGCTTTAGTATAGGTAAAAAAGATTTTTTTTTATATATTAAGTTCCTACGTAATGATTTTCTGTAACGGGGCACCTTATGCTACAACAAATAAAGGTAATAGTCAACATTCACTGATAAAAGTGAAAGTTCGGTGCCTCGACTTCTTCACGTACACGACGAGCAAAGAAAGGTTTTCAGTAGCTTGAAGCGGGGCACCTTTCACTAGTACTGATTAGTACTAGTCAACTTTACACTTAGTTACAGTGTAGGTGAGGTGCCTTGACTTCACGTACACAAAGGTACAGAGGAAGGTTTCTTATGGCTTTAGCTTAAAGGTCTAGACTAAAGCTTTAGAATAGAGAAAAATAAATTAAAAGTGTACTAATATATTTAGTTTCCTATGTAACGATCTTCTATCAAATACTGAAGTCATTATATTAATTACCAACGAAGTATGGCGCCGCACAATCGTGTCTTATAACCGATTGGCGGGGTTGATTTAGACTTAACTAACCAATCAAATGAGCTAATGTATTATTGCATCAATATTACCAAATTCGATAATATTGGAGCTACTTAAGTCAAAATTAAAACAGGTAATAATTTTGTACTTCAATATTTATTTTCTCTCATAGGAAATAACAATTATTATAAGGAAATAATACTTATATAACGGGACACCCAATTACATCACCCTCCTTAACATCAGTCACTATAGTGACTGATGTAGGGTGTCAGGAAATACTATTATGTCTTTGCCATTAATTTTATATTATTGGTTATAATCAGAATACCGATTTATTCGCTTTTTGATTTGGACCAAAACCAACATGGCGACTAATAAGTCTGTGCGCGTGGCCCGTGAGGCCGCAAAGCTGGCAGCTGCATAAATCTGTGTAGCAGTTGGTAATGCAAATGTTTTAGTAGACGCCAATGCGTCTACTGCGGGAAATGCTTCACCTCCTACTCTTATTGGAGGTGACTAGAACATGTCATATGTTGATGACATTGCAGGTGACGGTGACAAGTCACCGGCATCGCCCGACTCAATGGCTACTGTGAAGGCCGCTGGATCAATCGGGGCCGAGTCCATTAAACGTTTGGATTCTAACGTGACAACCAGAGAGGTGGTGACAAGGTTGTTCGACTCGTCGGACCTCTTTGATGGGGAGTCATCCGATGATGACTTTGTGGCGCTGATCACTCTGGTGACGTGAGTATGCGTCACCAGGAATGAGTGGTCGCGAAGGGAAGAGTGTTGCTGGTGTGCTAGTTTGCATCACCAGGAGAGGAGTGATTATAGGGTCGCTCCAAGGGCCAAGTAAACGATAAGATTATCATGAGCCAACAGGAGATGGACCGATGTACGTTGCGGTTCGCTCCTGAAAATAGGCCTTGGTTGCCCTCTTAGGATAAACTAATTCTTTGGTCTGGTATGACCTACGATCGATATCATATTCCGTTATTCGACTCATCCAGGCTTCACAAGCCTGGTAGGAATGTAATGGGGCACACATCGGTTAGAGAACCGTTATTGTGGCATATTTACCTTATGGGTAAAATGCCCTTTATCCTTTTCTAATATAGTTAATTACTTAAAATCCCATATATTGAGGGTAACAAATGTGGTCGCCGCCAGATTTAAGTCTGGCGGCCACAATCTATTTTTAATTCAGCTAAAGTAAGGTTTTAGATTAAATTATTAATAATGTGCAGTTTCTAAAAACGTCTAGTGCCTTCCTAAGGCATGCGCATTGATCTGTAAGAGATAGACGCCTTTTTAAGGTATATTATCTTGGGCACTACTTACCACTTGGTTCTACAAACCCCAGAATCCCTTGAACTAGGTTTCATTAAGCTTTAATGACTTCAACAACTCTCTGAGTTGTTAAACCCATTAGTTCTATAGAACTAAGAAACTCTCTGAGACTAAAAGTCTTCCTCAAACTTTAGGAGCGAGGTAGCTCCGCTACACCTGGAAGCACTCGTAGTCAATCTACGCCTGAGTGTTCACAAGACTAAACGTTCACTGAAATGGAAGAGTTTCCAGAACTATCAGAGGCGCAACGCGCAGCTTATGACAAGCTTAAAACTTTGTAGCAGAGGTAGGTTCATGAATCTCCAAAACTTTGCTAGGAACATTGCGCGTGGCGCCTAGGGTCTTAGACCTCCAATCGATCCATGGCTAATGGCATTTAAGCCGGGCCATACCAAAGATGGGATCATATCTCGAATCCAAATCAAGGACGAGAAAGCGTTCTCTACTGTCAAGTCCAGAAACATTATACTTAAGTTCGATGGAATTTTAGGAAAAGTGACACGAGTTGCAGTCGCTAAGAGAACAGTGATTGTATCACTTCATGCGCTTTAAGCGCCTCAACGTATTGTTGACTTCCTTCAAGAGAAAGACGTCGAGCATAATTGCAAGACGCTCCTAAGTCAATTTAAATTGACCACGGCTTATCAAAGCCCTTCACAGTCGCTTGAGCAACTAACAACCCAGGCTTGTACTCACGCCCCGTGCCATTACGCACCGAGTGCGCGGAGTCTTCGATCCTTAAAGATCCTACGGATCCATTCCGTTCCTTGATTGAGAAATTTCAAGATGTGGCATGTACCAATCCACCGTCTGTTTTACCTCCGGATAGAGGTGTCCGTCATGAAATTGACTTGGTTCCGGGAACCAAATATTGTCACACAACAGTGGCCTTTACCAAGGGAACAGTGTGACGTCATTGACAATTTCTTCCGTGCTAAGCACGAGGCTGGAATGATACGAGAGAGCAAATTTCCTCATTCGACACCGACATTTTATGTCAAAAAGCCAAATGGTAAATGGCGCATTGTACATGCTTATTATAAGCTTAATGCTTTCACTATTCCAGCACAAACCCCCATTCCTAGAAAAAATGTTCTTCAGAACAATATGGTGGGATGCACAATGTACAGTGCACTGGACTTAGTCGATGGTTACTACCAACTGCTCATGCGAGCTAGCGATATCCCGCTTACAGCGGTT
Source organism: Bremia lactucae (assembly GCF_004359215.1). Classification (NCBI taxonomy): domain Eukaryota; phylum Oomycota; class Peronosporomycetes; order Peronosporales; family Peronosporaceae; genus Bremia; species Bremia lactucae. The sequence continues at coordinate 6,995,167 of NC_090615.1, read as the reverse complement.
AGCACCCTAAGCGGTATGTTATGGGAGTGGCCACAAGGACTTTCCAACGTCCCGGCAACATTAATCGTCTAGTGACGCAACTGTTCCGCCCTCATCGTGGTTATGCACAGACTTATTTCAATGACATTTTTGTCCATCGTCGTGCGGATCAGGGTCGGTCGGATATGGAAAACCATTTAAACCATTTGCGAGCAGTGCTCGAGTGTATGCGCTCAATTTAATTGTATGCCAATGCATCTAAATGCATTTTTAGCGCAGACGAAATTCCTTTTTAGAATGCTTCATTGGAAAGCGAAGCCTTAGAGCAGATCCCGCTAAGGTAAAAACCATAGAAGATTGATTGGCCGGTTCCTAAAAACCAAAAGGATTTGCGTAACTGGTTGGTCTCGCCAATTTTTTACACAAATATAGCGAAAATTACGCTGATATGGCTAGGTCATTATTTAATTTCCTTAATAAGGATACAGAATGGTGCTGGCTAGCACAGAACATTATGCTTTTCAAGCAGTTAAGAATAGGCTTATCCATGCCCTGATTCTGGCACTGCCAAATCAAATTGACCTTTCAGTGTCTTCTGGACGCATCGGATTTTGGCATTGGTAGTGCCCTGTTACAAACAGATGCTGATGGGCGTGAACGTGTTATTGCGTTTCGGTCTAGACAGCTTAAAGCTGCGAAAAAGAACTACCCAGTTCATGACAAAGAGGCACTTGCTATGAAGTATGCTCTCGTCAAATTCAGAGTTCATCTGCTCGGCTGTAAGCCGCTTGTGATATATACAGATCACGCGTCATTACGCACGGCGACTAAGTCGCCCCATCTCTCACAGAGAATGGCCCGATGGCTATTATTTTTGCCGAATACAACTTCGAGGTGAAATATAAGCCTGTCAAGCAGAATGCTTTGGCCGATGCATTATAACGCAAGCCGGATTATAAGCTCTCTTATTTAACGACTATAAAGTCGCCAATTACCGATATAATATGTTCGGCTTACGCCAAGGATAAACAGTAGTAGCTTTGCTACGAGCTCGAAAGAGCTCTAAATAGGGTTTTAATTGTTGGCACATTTGCGTGCAGGTTTACATTGAGTTTCTATCGATAACGACCTGTTGCTTTATTGCACGGACGCTGGGGATCCTCTGCACGTCGTTGCTCCTCATAATGAGGATCCGAAGTACCGAATCCTTTATGAGGCACACTATACTGTCCTTGGCGGTCATCTCGGTAGAGAAAAGACCTACGGCTCTGTAAGCCAGTTTTATTGGTGGCCCAAGCTTTATGAATGGGTCAGCACATACGTTCGCACATGCGCAACTTGCCAATGGGTTAGGACCCTCGGCGCATGCTGCTGCACCACTGGCATGTCTGCCCGTACCCATAGGGTGTTGGGACTCCATTAGTATGGATTTTATTGTTGGTCTACCGAAGGATTCGGCTGGTAACTCCGGCATAGTGGTCTTTGTTGACCGATTGACCAATATGGCTCACTTAGTGGCTGTGTCGGATACCATTGATGGTGAAAGCACAGCAAGGCTGTTCATCGATCGCGTGTTTCGACAACACGATTTGCCAGTGGCAATTGTTTCTGATCGGGACCCTCATTTTACGAGTTAAAACTAGAAATCGATTTTTCGAGTGCTTGCCACCAGATTGGACACCCAACCGCACAAAGCTCTAGGACCTGTGCCGATTCATGCGACGCTTGACTTTCTGTTAGCTAGCTGTCTACTGCCATAGGTCTTTCGGCTCTGTGCAGGACATTCGGACGCATGACTACTTGTCATCGCCGTTCACTACCCTAGTCTCCTTGAGCTGGGTAGGACTTCGTGACATTTGACATCCCGCCAACGCACCCTCAACTGTGTTCGACACGACATCAGTTGCATACGCCTCTCGCAGGAGCACATCTTTTCCGGTGTCCTGCGTAGAGTTCGCAACTGTGCGTGTACGCCAGTCTATCCATGGTTGGCATGCCTAGGATGAGGTCATACGGACTCTCCATACCTAGCACTGTGAACTTCTCTTTACAAGAGAAGTCACTATAGCTGAAGGCGAGTTCTATCTGAACTCTCTCAGACTTAACGAGCGCGCCGATCGCTAAACAAATGGTCGCCTCTTCTCGCTTGCCATCCTGGCAAAGCGACTCAAACATCGCCGGTCTCTTTCTAGGAGCCGCGAGTTTAACTAAATTTTATGATGCACCCGAATTCACTAGGAGGGTCATTACCAGGTCATAGCCTCGTATGAGCGCTAAAGACCAGCATGGTTGAGGTCCGAAATTTTGAGACCTCAGGGGCTATGCTACCCATTTGTTCCACAACTCTGAGCTTAGGGGTAGTTTCAGAGTTCGCGTCAGAAGGGCATCCCGCCCCTACTGCGCTCCTGCAATTCCCGACCCCTCAGTGGTCGATGCAGATCTCATGTGTTTCGCACGCTGATTCTTGCCATCGCCCTTTGGGTAGGAAGTCCTCTTGCTGGGCGTCTTCGCCCCAGCAGGGACCCTGGCATAGCAGCGAGCCATCATGTGGCCGCGCTTGCCGCATTTATAACAGACAACGTCTGCATTGCCCAACTCCATGGTAGTGGCATCTGACCTCTCGACCGACGGCTGATACCAAGCTGCTGCCGAGGCACTGTTGTAGAATTGCTCAAGCTGTCGCCGGGGCACTGTTGTAGGATTCCTCAACCAAGACAATTTGTATTGCCTCTTTCATCGTCGACGGCCTCTTTCTGAAAAGGGCCTGTCGCGATGGGCCATGCCGTTGTCCGTTCATAAACGTGTGCACTTTAATGTGCTCCGGAATCGGACCTACGGTAATGGGCGCCGACAGCGAGCGCGTCTCCTGCACATACTCTTGCAGAGATCACTTCGCCTGTTGCGCTCCAAAGAAGTGCGCCTGAAGCAACACTTCGTCGTTCGGCGGCTGGTTCATGGCGCGAATCTTTTCCTTGAAGATCGCCCATGTAGGGAACGCTTTTCTGTCCGCCATAAGCGCCGAGTAAGTCCACTTTGAGGCCTTACTGCGCAGGTGCGACACCGCATTGCTCCACGGCTAACAGCCAGTGGACAATCGTGCGCTGCAGCTCCATCGAATTTGGGCGGGTCCAGCCGAATGGGCGGCGAGGAAGAGAGCATCTTAACAGTCCTGTTGAGAGTCTCGCTCCGAGCCAGCTCTCGCCTAAGCTAATCCTGAGTCTGAGTGATAGATTCCGCCGCATCATGGCTTTGTGTCTCGAACGCGGCTCTGGCTGTCCGGGCACGAAATGCCTCAAACTGCTCCAACTGAGCAACATGTTGCTCAGGAATACTGCCCAAGAGCCTGGCCAGGGCTTGTTCACCAAGTCCCGGCGCCGAGTGCTCTACCTCCTCCCGATGATGTTCGGAGAGGTGGGGGAATGAGCCCAATTAATGTTGAGGCTCATCCTCACTGACGCGGTGAAAGATGTGGGTCGCGGGAAGGGTTTCAAGTGCTACCAAGTGTAGGCGGTCGCTACTATAGCAACCACGCTCTTCTTACACACACGCCTTCAGGCACAGTAAGGAAGCGGTTTGACCGTCTTCTCTCACGTGCTGTGTGGTAGTTGGTGGGCGCCAAAGCGACCGCACCCATGGAACTAAGAACCTTAGTACAAGTGACGTCACGGAAGCGGTAGTCCGGCTCCACGTGCGCACTTGTCACCTAGGAAGTAGTTTTCAGACTGATTTATATTTAGGGAAATCCTAAACTCACCCCATCCATTTTAGTCAATCAAATGTTATAATTGCAGCCCATCACTTTTCATTGAATATATAAACGTCATATCTTCGTGCACGATCAGCGACGTCAAAGTCTCCGCGCACGTCTTGCATCAAGTTCCACCTTTAATCACTCATGGAATTTAATTTACTAATTTCAATGATATTCAAAAGAAAAGAGTTTGCAATTTCTCCAGTTGCGTTTTCGTTTTGAAAAATTAGACATGACGAGAGAACAATACAATTGTGGTGTCACGTCTTGCAATTTCGACGCCGCCGTTGAAACTAAGGGGGTCCGGGTATAGGTATATGTTTCGATCGCTGCCTGTGATCCTAGAGGAAATCCCGGGTGTTGTGTAGGCTATAGCGCCTGCGGAAATAATGTAGTTAGTTTAGAAAGTGGATGTTTGACGATATATTTTGATGTTGCTAGTCGTACGCGGAGATATAACATTGCCGATCGTGCAAGGAGATTTCGACGTATATATATAATAAAATGTGATGGGCTGTAATTATGAAATTTGATTGGCTAAAAATGGATGGGGTTTGTTTAGGAATGAGCGAGTGTAAGCTTAGGAATTTCGTTATTTTTTCATATTAAACATAAAAACCTATTTTAACCAATCTCAAATGTCATCTCAATAAATATAAAAACTATTTCAACCAATCAGAAAAAATGCCATCTCTGTAGATAGACACCGATATGTATTGCGAGCGTATTATTCTAAAAACCTCGTATTTTGGATGAAGCTAGGCGTTATCCCTTCCAATCTCGATCGATAATGTGGAGACGTTGAAGTCAGAAAAGTAGAAAGCGAGGCGACATCATGTCAAAGAGCATCCCTTTCAAGAAGGAGCGATGACCCGTTTTGGCTCAGATTTAGGAATCATCAGTCGTGTGAGTTTTATGAACTTCCACGTCCGTCTTACCGTCCATGGCCCGGCTATGGACGAATACATCGTCGAAATAACTCGGTGCGAAATCCCGCAATGTAAATGCACCTATGTGCATCAGATACACAACGGTGGGTCAAAATGTGAACCACACATAAGTGGAGACTAATTACTGCACTCAAGTAATTGGCCATTTCCTTAAGTACACAAAGTGTACTTAACGAGGGACTGTGTAACATTAGGGCAACAGTAGCTTGTTACACCCCCTCTTTTAAAACGAATTAATATTTTGAATTCGTCAAAGAGGAGCGAGGAACTGCGAGCAGCTTTACGAGCTGCTAGTTCACTCAATTACTCTAGCGACTTGTGTTTCCATACACGGCGCCAAAGATGCCACCTAAAAGAAGCCACGTTGGTGGGTCCTCTGCGAAGACGCCCACTCAACCTCGCTCGGGCTAGAGTGAGGCGATTTGCTCTCACGCACATTCTCGCTTTGGCTCGCTTGTCGAAGAATTCATCGATACAATCGACTTGTTCTCTCGGCAACGGCCATTGCCTGGTCACACAACACTTGGTGCCAGGTTCGAAGTCTATCTCGTGCCCGATGCCCCTATCTGCTGGTAGCGGCTCGGCACTTCTTCTGGAAACAAATCGCGATGTTTGCACAGAACTTCAAACAACGGACTGTCTCTCAAGGCATCCCAGCCTTGAGCAGCGAACCGTTTCTTTTTGTCCGTTTCTAGGACGCTCTCATCCATTGTGGCCGACGAGCAACAGTCCATTAAGTTCTTTTTCGGAACTAAAGCGACTATTTCGTACCTGATTTGAAAATTTAAATCAATCATAATTAAGCATGTTGTGGATCTTTCCTTCCTTTAATTAGGCAAGGAACAGATCCCACGACATCTCCGGGAGCTTAACAATCTCCTCGGTAGATTTAAAGACTTGCCGGAGCACCTCAACCGAGGATGCCTTCGTAATTTCGTCTTAGACGGCCTCGAAGGGCCTCTTTCGAAGGCCCGTTCTCTTCATTAGAGACTGATCCAAAGGTCACTCGTTTAGACGTGCCTTTGATCGTCCTAATCTGTCGGGTACTCGTTTTTCGAGTTACCACGACCCTTTTCTGGGAAGCGGGTGTCGTTGCACTCCTGGCTAACGCACCCCTTCCAACCGCACCAGGCTCTTGGCACTGTGCCGGTTTATGCGACGCATGACTTCTTGTCAGCTCGCCGTCTACTGCCACAGGCTCTCGGCTCTGTGCAGGACATTCGGACGCATGACTACTTGTCATCGTCCTTTTCACTACCTCAGTCTCCACGAGCTGGGTAGGAATTGGTGACGTTTGACATTCCGTCAACGCACCCTCAACTGTGTTCGACATGCCATCAGTTGCATACGCCTCGAGCAGGAGCAAATCCTTTCCGGTGTCCTGCGTAGAGTTCGCAACTGTGCGTCTACGCCAGTTTATCCATGGTTGGTGTTTTGCCAATCATGGCATGCCTAGGATGTGGTCATACGGACTCTCCATACCTAGCACTGTGAACTTCTCTTTACGAGAGAAGTCACTAAAGCTGAGAGCGAGTTCAACCTGAATTCCCTTACACTTTACGAGCGCGCGGGTGTGCTAAACGAACGGTCGCCTCTTCTCTTGCCATCCTGGCAAAGCGACTCAAACATCACCGGTATCTTTCATAGAGCCGCGAATTTCACAAAATTTTACGATGCACCCGAATCCACTAGGAGTGTCATCACCTGGTCATAGCCTCTTACATGAGCGGTATAGACCAGCAGGGTTGAGGTCCGAAATTTCGAGACCTCAGGGACTATGCTACCCTTTTGTTCCACAACTCTGAACTTAGGGGTAGCTTCAGAGTCCGCGTCAGTAGGGCATCCCGCCCCTACTGCGCTCCTGTATTTCCCGACCCCTCAGTGGTCGATGCAGATCTCATGTGTTTCGCACGCTGATTCTTGCCATCGCCCTTTGGGTAGGAAGTCCTCTTGCTGGGCGTCTTCGCCCCAGCAGGGACCCTGGCATAGCAGCGAGCCATCATGTGGCCGCGCTTGCCGCATTTATAACAGACAACGTCTGCATTGCCCAACTCCATGGTAGTGGCATCTGACCTCTCGACCGACGGCTGATACCAAGCTGCTGCCGAGGCACTGTTGTAGAATTGCTCAAGCTGTCGCCGGGGCACTGTTGTACGATTCCTCAACCAAGACAATTTGTATTGCCTCTTTCATCGTCGACGGCCTCTTTCTGAAAAGGGCCTGTCGCGATGGGCCATGCCGTTGTCCGTTCATAAACGTGGGCACCTTAATGTGCTCCGGAATCGGACCTACGGTAATGGGCGCCGACAGCGAGCGCGTCTCCTGCACATACTCTTGCAGAGATCACTTCGCCTGTTGCGCTCCAAAGAAGTGCGCCTGAAGCAACACTTCGTCGTTCGGCGGCTGGTTCATGGCGCGAATCTTTTCCTTGAAGATCGCCCATGTAGGGAACGCCTTTCTGTCCGCCATAAGCGCCGAGTAAGTCCACTTTGAGGCCTTACTGCGCAGGTGCGACACCGCATTGCTCCACGGCTAACAGCCAGTGGACAATCGTGCGCTGCAGCTCCATCGAACTTGGGCGGGTCCAGCCGAATGGGCGGCCAGGAAGAGAGCATCTCAACAGTCCTGTTGAGAGTCTCGCTCCGAGCCAGCTCTCGCCTAAGCTAATCCTGAGTCTGAGTGATAGACTCCGCCGCATCATGGCTTTGTGTCTCGAACGCGGCTCTGGCTGTCCGGGCACGAAATGCCTCAAACTGCTCCAACTGAGCAACATGTTGCTCAGGAATACTGCCCAAGAGCCTGGCCAGGGCTTGCTCACCAAGTCCCGGCGCCGAGTGCTCTACCTCCTCCCGATGATGTTCGGAGAGGTGGGGGAAATGAGCCCAATTAATGTTGAGGCTCATCCTCACTGACGCGGTGAAAGATGTGGGTCGCGGGAAGGATTTCAAGTGCTACCAAGTGTAGGCGGTCGCTACTATAGCAACCACGCTCTTCTTACACACACGCCTTCAGGCACAGTAAGGAAGCGGTTTGACCGTCTTCTCTCACGTGCTGTGTGGTAGTTGGTGGGCGCCAAAGCGACCGCACCCATGGAACTAAGAACCTAAGTACAAGTGACGTCACGGAAGCGGTAGTCCGGCTCCACGTGCGCACTTGTCACCTAGGAAGTAGTTTTCAGACTGATTTATATTTAGGGAAATCCTAAACTCACCCCATCCATTTTTAGTCAATCAAATGTTATAATTGCAGCCCATCACTTTTCATTGAATATATAAACGTCATATCTTCGTGCACGATCAGCGACGTCAAAGTCTCCGCGCACGTCTTGCATCAAGTTCCACCTTTAATCAATCATGGAATTTAATTTACTAATTTCAATGATATTCAAAAGAAAAGAGTTTGCAATTTCTCCAGTTGCGTTTTCGTTTTGAAAAATTAGACATGACGAGAGAACAATACAATTGTGGTGTCACGTCTTGCAATTTCGACGCCGCCGTTGAAACTAAGGGGGTCCGGGTATAGGTATATGTTTCGATCGCTGCCTGTGATCCTAGAGGAAATCCCGGGTGTTGTGTAGGCTATAGCGCCTGCGGAAATAATGTAGTTAGTTTAGAAAGTGGATGATTGACGATATATTTTGATGTTGCTAGTCGTACGCGGAGATATAACATTGCCGATCGTGCAAGGAGATTTCGACGTATATATATAATAAAATGTGATGGGCTGTAATTATGAAATTTGATTGGCTAAAAATGGATGGGGTGAGTTTAGGAATGAGCGAGTGTAAGCTTAGGAATTTCTTATTTTTTCGTATTAAATATAAAAACCTATTTTAAGCAATCTCAAATGTCATCTCAATAAATATAAAAACTATTTCAACCAATCAGAAAAATGCCATCTCTGTAGATAGACACCGATATGTATTGCGAGCGTATTTTTTTTAAAAACCTCGTATTTTGGATGACGCTAGGCGTTATCCCTTCCAATGTAAATGCACCTATGTGCATCAGATACACAACGGTGGGTCAAAATGTGAACCACACATAAGTGGAGACTAATTACTGCACTCAAGTAATTGGCCATTTCCTTAAGTACACAAAGTGTACTTAACGAGGGTTGTGGGATAAGGGCAGCTTAAGCCCGTTACATGTTGTATCTACAGCCCTCCCTTTGGAAACTTATCCCCCGAAAACATAGAACTCTCGATAACTTATAGGATTTGACGTCCACGTGTATCTGACTTATTACTTACTGTAATCCGATGTCTAATAACCTCTAAGAACGTATAGAAAGTGGCTTTGAGTTCGCAGGGGAGGACTGTCATTGGGCTTCTGAAGGTGATACTAGTTGTTGCCCTCGCCAACAGTCTAGAGCAAATAAAGCTTGCGCACTACGCAGTTTGACCCCCCTTTGCATTTATTATGATTGCGTCGTATCTCGTAGGGCTTGGCGCGTACATGTCAATGCAAGTTACTGTCCCGACTGTAAAGGGGCCCCTTTCACTAGTACTGGTAAGTATTAGTTGACCTTACACTGATTACAGTGTAGGTAGGGTCCCTCGAAACTTCACGTACACAAGAGTGCAGATGAAGGTTTCTAAGTAGCTGAGGGTCTTCCGCTACTCAAGGTACTTGAAAGAATAAGAATTTGGGGAAAGTAAAACTGCATTATAAATATAATTAATTTTCTACGTAACGATCTTCTATCTACTACTGAACTTATTATATTAATATCTAACTAAGTATGGCACCGCACAATCGTGTCTTCAAACCATTGGCGGGGTTGATTTAGACTTAGATTAACCAATCAATGGAGCCAATGCCTTATTGCATCAATAATATCAAATTTGGTATATAACAAATTATTTAAGTAAATATTAATAAAGATAATAATGTTGCACTTCTTTTTTTTCCTCTCATAGGAAATAATATTTATTTTTCTCTTATAGGAAATCATACATAAGTATGTAACGAGACACCCCGTTTCATCACCCCCAAACAACAATCACTATAGTGATTGATGTAGGGTGACAGGAAAGGTTATTAAGTTTTTCCTGGAATTAGAATTATTTGTTCTAAAAAAATACCAATTGTATTTGCATTATAATTATATCAAAATACTGATTTTATTTGCATTCTTGATTTTGACCAAAATCAAGATGGCGACAAACAAGCCTGTTCGCGTGGGCCCCGCAGTTAACACAAGTAGAATTTTCAATGAATAATGTGGCGCATTTGTCGACAGGGATTTCCTCGTTCTATGTGAATGGGTTGCGGCATCCGCGTACTCCCTTATTGTTGCCAGTTGCTTTTAATGTGGATCGGAAAGAGGCTGTTGCGGATGACCTGAGAGGGCTAAATAGTTTTGGCCATCGGTCACACGCAATTTGCTGACGTTAATTGAAACTGGTGAAGCCATTAGGCTACATGTCAGGGACGCCATGGCTGCTGCTCAAGACCTTCCGAAGGAACACAGTGACAGTCATGGGTCGGAATACGCAAGTGTTTAAGATTAACAATTTGGTGCTACTTAATGCGAAGAACCTACCTCTGAATTTTGATGATGACTTCTTGGAGAATGAGCGTCGTGGTGGGACAGTCTCGGTCGATACGACGGTAGACATCCCAGCGCAGGGGGGAACACCCCACGACATCGACCCGAAGAGCCTTCTATGCCCGGTTAGCGCGGATCAATTGAGTGGCAACGCCTATAAGCGTTCACGAGGTCCGCGCAGTCCTCCACTAGGCGGTCCTCCGGTTCCCACGTATAATATGCCTTCGAGTAGTCACGCCACTTTACCCAGATCTCTTGCCGTCCCGCCTTACTGCGATGTCCGACCAAATTTTCCACATGGAAGTATCGCTTCCCGTAGTGACCCAACAAGGGTTGAGGAGGGTGAATCATACCACTATAGTTCACCGCGTTCGTCTAGGGAGTTACGACCGCTTCAGAATCCACTGGCTTCCTGCCAGGATTTCTTGGTGGTATCTCGAGCCGACCTATCTGCCTTGAGGGACCGTGTCCGCGTTCTCGAGGACCATGATCATGCGGATAATCGTCGTGTAAAACATTGTGAGGAATCACAGAGCCGTCAACGGCATCGCTTGGAGCAGCTTGCGACTCAGTTCGACGACCGGATCGGGTATTTGACTGCGACGATGAAAAAGAACTTGAATGACCATCAGCGTTGGCTAGCTTTGTTGTTTGATCGGGTGGGGATCCTTGAGCGCCACCTTGCGAGGTCAACGCAGGCTCCTGTACCTTCCTCGCGCCAGTATGCGTATCCCTTGGGTCATCCGTCGCACCCTTCGGGACCACCTACGAATCCTTCATGGACGACCGGTTATCCACCAAGAGAGGAGTCAGCTGCGCCCTCGGCTGATGACCTTCGTCAGATCTTTCAATGCTCGAGTATTTTATCTTCCACAGGATAGCGATACCTTTGACGATCTCGAATGATGGGACAACTGTGGCGTCTGTCTCAGACCGGTCCGCCGGATCAAGGTAGGCCTTGAGCATGCAACATAGAATGTCGGGTGCGTTGCCATAGCCGATGGCAAGCTGAATGTGTAGGCATTGCCCTGCAAACTAATGACCGTGAAAGGTCCCACGAAACGCGGACGAAGCTTCGTACTCCCGACAGCTGATACCGCGTGCATACGATCAGCAACCGACTTGGTCATGTGACATCGAAGACGTAAAAGCGCCAACTAGTCAAGCCGATGCGACAAATCGAAGAATTCGGGGATTGGAAATCCCATGTCGGTGAGCCACTGGCATAATTGGTCTTCGTTAGCTTGTCGACCGACGTCAGTGTCTTCATCAAGGACGAGTGGGCATTCACCGACCTGCTCTACAGGTCTCCCTTAATCTCGGCATCGTTGAAGGTATTCCGCGTAGTCGGCCACGGGCCAAACCTTCACTGAACCAGCTGGTCCCTAGTCCATGGGACGCAAGCGTCATGACGACGCTTGTGGTCTCCTTGGGGTCCGATGGACACAGTGGAGGTGCTTGTTCGCCGGTATGGCTCGAACTTGTGGATCTCAAGGAGACGTCGTCACGTGGAACATTCGCACAAAGTGGTTTCAATTCTGGAGAAGGCGTGTCGGCAGTGATCGTCTCAAGTGGGGCATGATGAACGTCGGTGAATATCGGGGATGACGGTGGTGTGTTGAACTCGCGAGCACACTTCAGTCCTTGTGAACGCTCTTGCCGCTTGCGGCGTCGCGCGGCAATTCGCAGAGCTGACACAGCACGTGGCTTCTTATTCAAGTGGTGTTTAAGGAGCGCGTTGCGTGATGCTCTGCGACACAGCTTGCCGAGCAGGTTGTTTCGCTCACGATCTTTCGTATTTAATTTTTTTGCGTCCTGGTGAACTGCTTCTCGCGGTGTTGATGTCGTTATATCCGGTGGGTTATCTCGCACGGGGCTTGACAGCTCAACTGATGTCTCTTCGGCGTGGACGGTGGGCGTTGTGACGTCTGTCGTCGTGGTGACTGTATCAGTCGTTGGCGTCGAGGTCAACGAATGTCCTGAGGGCATCTTGGGGTCAGTCGTCATTGTAGTTGCTGCGGTGGTTCTGCTTGTGTGGGTGCCAGCGTGGCAGACTCGTTGTGTCACTCCCCTTCAGTTCCCCACCCCAGTAAATGGTGTTTCCTATTTGGGTGTGGGAGGGTGTAACGGGGTCACCTGTGACTGGTGAACTGATACATTAAGGATATTTTGACTATTTCATATGGTCGGGATGTGTGTCAGTACATCAGGGAATATATATCGGTTATCGTTATGACTCAGCTGGGTACGAATGGCACGTGTTGGGCGGAGTATTGATATTTAGTAGTACTAAATTAGTAGCATTTAGTAGCCTGATTTATTATTTTACTTAGACTGCTAAAAGATTTTAATTTATCCGTTTAGAACTTCCTCTGTGAGCTGCTGTGTGACCCGGTCACACTAAGCCTTAGCCAGTGCATACTTCATGGCAAGGAGCTCCTTATCATGCACTGGAAAGTAACGCTCAGCTGGTTAAAGGTAAGGCAAATGGAGGAAGACGACGCGCCCTCTGTATCGTACTGCATTTATGCACAGCCGAATGCGAAATCGCTGTAGTCGCAGACCATATGAAATGGTCTGCCGTCACCAATATTGGCGATAGCATCAAGCGTTGCTTGATACCTTCAATAAAACGCTGACAATCAGCGTTCTATGACCACTTGATATTTTTCTTAAACAAATTAGAAAGATGTTCACTTATTTCGGCATAGTTGCGCGAGCATATGCTGCAAGTTCGCCGCCAGGCTAAGGAACAATCAAAACCCTTTACTGAAAAGGGTCACTCGGTGCTTGTTTGATCTTTTTAGGACGGGTGCGTACACCATGTTTTACTACAAGCACCTAAGAACTGGTATTTCGCTTGCAGCGAATATACACTTCTTGAGATTTGCAGATAACTTATGCTTACGCATAAGTGTAAGAGCCTTTCGGACGTGAGCACGATGCAGTTCGACGCCCGGCTTGCCGCTTAAGGCTTGGAACGAAGACGTTTTGAACGTAGCTCCGTGTGGAACCTCGCACCGATCTCAACGGATTTGTTATAGATCTGTTGACGTTGAAGGGGCGTTAATAAGGTCTTGTGAGCTTAACTCCTTACTAGCCACTCCCAAAGCACTCGACTTAAAGTTCTTATCGCTGTAAACGGAGTATCCTCTTTATACAAAAGGTACTGATAAAATCCATCCACCAGATTCATGAGCAAAAACGATGGTACACTTTGACACACTATCAGTGATTATCGGTATCGGCGCTGAGCCGGTACTTGCAGCATTCAATTTATTGAATGCATGCAGAATATACCATCTTTTATGCCTACATACTAAAGGTCGAAGAGCTATGTGGAGGTTGATTTTCCTCGCCTGGCCCACTGCTGGTCGATCGCTAATACTTGTCCACGAGTTAGTGGCTACTGATTCATGACGCAGTATTTCGAACCTGATATCAGGTCGATCTCGTGTCGAGTGCCTTTAGCCTTAGGCAACTCGGATGGTACCAAATGAAAAGATATATCCTTGAATTCGATAAAATTCCTATATAAAGAATTTGCTTTTAGTAACTCCGAAGCTTGCGACGAATAACGTCCAATCCGAGTATTCTCGTCGAGACCACTTTCGTCCATCGATGGGCTTTACTTACGTCGCCAAGTAAGGTAGACGACGACACTTACTGTTGCAACAATGATCTTGTTCTTACCGTTAGTTTGCGCAGCCGGCTAAGAATTAGCCCAAGAAAAACGCATCATCGACGCCATTGAGTTTTCCTGGCTAAAAACTCATGTAGATATCATACTTCGCGAAGATAGAAAACGATCTCGCCATTCTTTGCGAGAGGTGTAGACTGTTTGCGGCCGTGGTAAAGATGTATGCTTCATATATACAATGAAGGGTCTATCTCCCAAGAGATAGACCATAAATTTAGCCAGCGCGTATTCATGGCAAGGAGTTCTGTGTATTGTACTGGACAATTGCGTTCAGCTGGTTGAAGCTGACACCACTGATAGCAGACGAGGCGCTCTGCGCCTCGGTGTCATATTGCATTAACGCAGAGCTGACTGCAAAATCGCTGGCGTCACAGACCACATGAAAATGTCGGTCTTGGTCAGCAATTGCGATTTCATCAAGATTTTATTTATATCCTCGAAGGAACGGTGAAAGTCAGCGTTCTATGACCACTTTACAATCCTCTTCAACAAAAATGAAAGATGTACTGTCATTTCGTCATATTTGCGGGAGCAGTTATGAAAGTACGCCGCTTAGCCGAGGAACTTTCAAAGTCCCTTTATATCGACTGGCACAGGCCAGTCGGATATCGCCTTTTATTTTCAGGACCAGGGCGTACCCCGTGACAACTCACGATGCATCGTATTTTTCTTGTAATGAATATACAACACTAAGATTTGCTTACAACCTCTACTTACGCCAAAGTGTAAGAACATTTCGGACGTGGGTACGATGTTATTCGACGTCCGACTTTCCATTTTGGCTCGGCTATGAACGAAGACGTCATCAATAACTCCGTGTAAAATCTGGAACCGGTTGCTACAGATTGATTACGTAACTGTTAAATATTGCAGGGGCCGTACTAAGTCCCTGTGGCATAAGTAACTTCCATAGCATACTGCTTGGGGTACCTACTGCTTTGAACGGAATATCTGCTCACGCGTAAGGATCTGATAGAATCCATCTATAAGATCCATCGACGAAAAGATAGTACTCTTTAACAAACCATCAATGATCACGTCTTTTCGAGGTATCGACGTTTGAATCGAAACCGTTGCAGCGTTCAATTTATTGAATGCATGCACAATCCGTCATCCTCCTGTTGCTTTACGCATACAGAAGGTCTGAGAACTTTGTGGGGAGGTTTACTCCCTCATATGGACAGCTGTTAAGCCATCGGCAAAGGATTTGACGGTCGCCAATACTTGTTTACAAGGCAATGGCCACAGAGTAATTCGAATCTTAAATCAGGTTGATTTCGTGTCGGAAGGCTTTTATCCTTAAGCAACTTGCACGGTACTGATTCAGGATACCATTCTTAACGCGATCAGATCCTTATAAAAAGGATTTGTCGTCAAAGACTTCGAGGATTAGGACGAAAACGTTCAGTTCGAGTCTGCTAATTGAGGACACTCTTGTCCCTCGATAAGCTGCAAAGAATTCGTTCGCTCTCGGAAATAGTATTGCCCACTGAAAATTGGCCACGTACAGGTCATCTATGACAAAAACGCGGATCTGCTTGACTTAGCCACTGCACAGATCACGCAAGAATCGTTTCGGTTCTAGCGTTGGCAATTAAGTTACTCCGAATTTAACTTTGGAGGTGCTACCAGTCAAGTGTGTATAAGCGCCAACACTTAACCCGTTGTTTTCAAGACATTCAATAGTCTCATTTTCTTCCTTGGAACTTTTTTCTTAGGTATTTGGGGACTTTTCGCAAAGGTTCTTGGGGACATATTAACTCAAGCATTTTGTGACGAATTCTCGTATTTGTTTGCGGGAACAACTACCCTTACTGCCTCTAGCTGACTCTCTAGTCGATCCACGAACTTTGCGCTGTCTCATATAGAAAGGCATTTGGATCGTCACACTAGGTCTTGTTGTAGCCATACTTACGACCGTACCACAAGAGAGGCCATCGCACTTACTCGTAAGACATTCACGCGCTTGTGGATGCGAGCATCTTGTTCATCAGATGGCCATCTGATGAACGAGAGATAGGCATCTTCACACCTTAATGGTCCCAATTTATGCATGGCTCGTACTTCTGAGCCATGACAATTATAGGATAACATCAAACTTGTCATTTAAATCCTATACGATAAAATCACCATCGTACTGTCTAGCCTTAGTCGTGTATTGGATACCAGTTACACGTTTCTCTACTTACAGATAGCAGCCTCATTAAAGGAATATCGCGCTCAATAAATTGGAGTCTGCAATCTTCTAGCAATTGGCGACGAATGAAATTGCTCGTCGCCTTACAAACGATTTGGGTTTTAGGGGCAATTTATTAGACGCTTTAAAATTTTCAAGGTGGTGCAAGGACCAAGTTGAATTTAGTAGTACTTAATTAGTAGCCTGATTTATTATTGTAGTTAGACTGCTAAAAGATCTAAACGACAGAAACTTGCCCTAATGACCCTGCCAGTTTAGCAGTGGTGAATACATCTACGCCTTATGACCGACCTCTCGGCGGTATCATAGGCGAGTTTGATGCTAAAAGCGTGAGCGAGACTCAGCGCTTTGTGGATGAGCGATTAGCCATCAGACGAAACGCCCGTGACGCGATGGCAAGCATACAGGACAAGCAAACAGATATGCGGACTGAAACGGTCGCAAAAATAATAAACGCTTTAGAGTGGGTAAACAGTTCTATTAAGTACTGATACCCTACCTAAGAATGCAATTTCTGTACTACTATTAATTTAATTTAATAGTTCGTTTGGTCAATAATTTATACCTTGCTGTAATGGTAATGCGACGGGTCAATGCTTGGTCTGGAGTCTTTTATTCATTTATAATAATATAATAAAGATTTCAAACAGAATAATACATATTGATACTAATATAAACTGGTCTCTGATAAAGGTGACGATGTTGGTGATGCTAGCATCCACCGCTAGAAACAAAGTGGTTGCAGAGATCACTTTTAAAGGAATATTATCCTGCTTTTTCTTAATCGATGGCGCTGTGGCAAGCGTGCCAAGGATTATAATGCCGTGTTTCAATTTTGGAATTCGTTAGTACGGAAGTATAATACGTAGACCGAGGCCTGGATGGACAAACCGGCCACGCTTTGTGACCGGCTTAAGACGTCGCCCATAGTCGGTGCACGCTATAAGTCACACCGTTTGTCGAGAGAGATAGGGTTGCCGTGTCAATCGTGAGGATACCTATGTTTTGCTGCGTTAGAGACGTAGTTAATGCACCTAAGAAAGTTGTACTCCCTTAAGGGTCTTCATTGGAAACCGTGCATCTCTTCTGTGATGCGCAAAAGAAAAAAATATTTGCATTTTCTTACAACCGCGCGAAGCGCTCGTTTAGGTTAAAAAATACTTATAATATTTTTCAGTAACTAATATTTTGTGACTTAAGAAATTAGGGTAATGTAATAAGTAATTAAATGTCTGGACAAATATCAGAAAAAAAGGAAGGGCTGATAATATAGATAAACTTGTCTGTCGCCGGAGAGGGATGGCAAAGATTAATCAAATCCGAATTGCTCGGCCCGACTGTTTGGGGACTATGATCTCAGATCGGACTTCGCTCGAGCGAGGCCTACTTCCCCTTAAACTAGAGTTACACTATAACGAGGTAGGTATGCGTGGATGGCGTAAGCTATTCACAAAGAGCGCTTTTTACTTTGTGGATGGATGCACCAAATTGTTAGTGACAAATAGTGCCATCGGCAAGAGCTCACTCTAACTTGTAACAAAGTTGACGTATCCTTTGATTATCTCTTCGAGGACAAGATTTGCATATTCGGTCTGACAATCATTTCCAGGATGGCAAGAAGCTGACATGTTCCACGTGATTTTAGCACAGATTTCCAAACCTCCTCCGTGAACCGGGAATCTCTATCTTAACCCACTTCACGAGGTAACCCATGGAGTCGAGATATCGTGTCGACAAGACACGATCACAACCGAAGGCTGTGATCGACTTCAGGATTGCAGCAAGATATACAATCTTGCTGAATATCGATTTTCAAACACAAAAATGACATTATCCATGCGAGCGTTTTTGGGAAATCCGAAGTCGAAGTCCATTGATATAGACTGCAAACACTCTGTCGAAACAGGCAGAGATTATAATGGAGGACGGGATGAAAGACTACGCTTCACCCGTTGACGAACCTCACAAGCACGAAGGTACTTGCGGACGAATTCCTACTGTAAGACCAGCAGGACTCGCGACTTACTGTGAGGTAAGTCTTATTCACGTCCGCGATGGCCATTTATTAGTACATCGTGACACTCATACATGATGCGAAGTCGCAAATCATTATGAATGGGAATGACGGCACGAGATGTGTCGCAGCAATGGCTGTATAATATAGTAAGCTATTGTATGTTCTGTCCCGACCTGATGAAGTTCGGTACATATTCGACATTCCTTTTAAAGTTGTTGTGATGGATTTCTGATGTGATCCGTCAAATCTTTAAAGCCCTCATCTTCTTGATAGGCTCTTCTTACGTCGTCAAGTAATGTTGACGACAGAACACTGATTGTTGTATTACTGGCCTTATCTTCACTGTTGATTTGTGCAAACGGCTCAAATTTAGGCTGGCAAGAAAACGGATCAGCGACGACATCAAGTCACCCTAGTTTATATTCCCTGGCTTTAATTAATGTTGAAAAAATGCTCGCAAATTATTGTCAATTATAGCGTCTATACCAAGTTTGTTTGTTATTGATGATATAGCATAAAGAATACGGGCTCTAAGGAATTAATGCATTAACATGTTCACCATTACTTAAACGAACTCGAGCAATTTTACGTAGCGCAGGGTTTGGTTTTAGAACAAGTATTATAAATGAAATTCATAAGCATGAGATAAAATAATACATGTAAATGTTAATGAATTGCATGTGAGCTAGGCAAAGAGCGTGGCAGATTCGATAGATTTTAAGTGCCATTGCTATTAAAAATCGAGCCAAATTAGACAACTTTAGTATAGGAAATTAAATAGAGACATCAGTATTACAAATAAAATACATAATCAACCTTTCCATTGGACGAGGATCTCATACCCTTGCCTCAAGATAATTACTTGCTTGTGATTGCAGTAGTTCTGGAATTAATAATAAGAAACATTCTTTCTGAGTTGTTAATTAGAAAGCGGTATTGAGGATGGTAGTGACTTGTTCGCGACTGCAGTAGTTCTGGAGTCAAGAGTGAGAAACGGCCTACCTTTATTGCTTTTTTGATTAGCTTCGATAAGAAAGATAGTTACTAATGGTCGAATTCGCCATTACAATTCGGTGCATGCGTCTACAACGCATACCCACCGGTTAGAGGTAGCCCTCTAGTTTTAGAGGGGGGACTTGCACGAGCAAAACTATTTCTGGCCCGTGCTTATCACGATTGACTCTGGTACTGCTGATCTGTCTACTCAAACAAGGATTCCATTGTTTTTGTGATCGTCTTCGAGAACTTTTTGCCCGTTACACCATCCCTTCCTTTAAGAACGAATTTAAATTTTCTAATTTCGTCAAAGAGGAGAGATGAACTGCGAGCAGCTATTCGCGCCGCTAGTTCACTCAATCACTTTAGCGACCTGTGTTTCCATACACGGCGCCAAAGATGCCACCTAAAAGGGGCCACGTTGGTGGGTCGTCTGCGAAGACGCCCACTCAACCTCAAACTAAGCGCATGCACCGCGTTGCTTTGCCGGCCTCGTCAAATGCCTTAGTCGAAACGCGGACAGCTACTGCTGCTGTCGTTTTAACAGGGTAAAGGATCCATCCCACTTTAACAGTGAGGTTGCTGATCCGTCGCTCATTGTCGATCATAATGAGTCGAGACCGTTGACGTCACTTCAGAGTAGTGATGCGGAAAACGAGTTCATGAGGAGGATGATGGCGCATTATTGCCCATCCAAACTTCTCTCATGGCTCACAACATGGAGACAGCAGCATTTACGAATGCTGTCTCGTCGTCTGCGCTGGAAAGCGCAGCGACAGATAATGAGAGCGCTGCCAATAAAGGCGCCGCCGCTTCTCCGTTGGGTATAACCACAACGCCTTATGCTCAGACCATAATCCATAATGGTTCTGACATAGGATTCGGAGCCTAAAGCTCCGCCGACGACACGTGAACGTGCTTAGTCGGTGTCACAAGGCAGTCGTTTAGAACGTGGCTATGTGACGGGTGGCATACCAAAGATGCCCCCTCCATCTAAATGGCCTCGTTCAAACGGGCCAAGAGCGTCGCTCCTAGAGCGCGCTCTTGTAGACGCGCAAAATTATTATGGCGTCTTTAAATCATGGAGGGCTGAGAGAAAATCGCTTGGGTGTATTTTCCAGATCCGGTCGTGTTGCGTTCAAATGAAACGCCCGACCAATACGAGGCGGAACTCCTGCGCCGCATTCATCCGCATTCCGATGCGATGAAACAGCGTTCGCAGCGAATTAATTTCGCCCTCTTGCCTGTGAAAGAAATCATGGACGGTACTGTACCCCCTGTTTCTTCCCACTACGCTACTCCTGCTAGTCCATTTGAGACTAGCGAAGAGGCCTCAGCTGGTGCTCCTTTTCATAGGCAGCCACCAAGCCGGGCACATCAATACGTAGGGTATCGATCGGTTCCCAAGAGTCAAAACTCTTCGGGTAACCTTTCCATTGGACGAGGATCTGATACCCTTGCCTCACGGAGCGGCGTGCAAGCAACCTATCAACAAGGAAGCGTTGATTCCCACCCGCATCCATTAGTGCAGGCGGCGCCCGATAGGAGTGGCGATCTCGCCTACCTACTCGCGGCTGCCATTCAGTCACAGGCGTTAAGCGCTAGTGAACGACGTATTACGGATCTCGAGGGTCAAGTCTTGCGACTGACCTCGGATCTCGTTGATGTCCGAGCGAAGGCTCGTCAGGGTCATGATCGCCTGAAGACTCGCTTGGACCTCTTTGAACGGATAATGCTGAGGGATCCGCGTCACTCGCGTGATGTCTCTCGCTCTCCAAGTCCTGTTCGTGGAGGGAGGAGTCGGTCCGATAGCTTTTCGCCTTCACCGCCCCCCTCAACCTGAACGACGCTCGACTCACAGTCGGCGTCACCATCGGATTTCTTAGCCAGATGGGGATATGTGACCTCATTTGGGTCTACATACCGTTTCAGACGACCCACGTGAATTACGGGGTGCGTCTTCATAAACGGGGGAAGGTGAGCCTATTATTTAGGTATCTAACCTCTTCTACCACTGTAAAGGGCCCAATGAAACGCGGCAACAACTTCGTAGTTCCTCCAGGTAGTACAGAAATTGCATTTTTAGGTAGGGTAGCAGTACTTAATAGTACTTTTTTACCCACTCTAAAGTTCATTATCTTTGCGGCCATTTCAATCCGCGTATTCTTTTTGCTTGTCCTGTGCGCTTGCCATTGCGTCACGGACTTTCGTCTGATGGCTTATCGCTCATCCACAAAGCGCTGAGCCTCGCGCACGCTTTTAGCATCAAACTCGCCTATGATACCGCCAAGAGGTCGGTCATAAGGCGTAGTTTTATTGACCACTGCTAAATTGGCAGGGTCACTAGGGCAAGTTTCAGTCTTTGAAATGATACCCTCATGGGATCATCGTCATATTGACGAAACTATGTCCCGTGACGAGCACATTAGCCTCATCAATGGCAGCTACAGTCAGGGCCACCATTGCCGCCTCCTGTTGGTGGACGAAGGTAGTTTTATTGACCACTGCTAAACTGGCAGGTTCACTAGGGCAAGTTTCAGTCTTTGAAATGATACCCTCTTGGGTCATCGTCATATTGACGAAACTATGTCCCTCTTTCGCACCGAGCATAGTGAGGGGCCCTCCCCCACTAAGACTCGGGCTGCGCACAAACGAGACTGGCGTCCGAAGATGGCGCAGTCCGTTAATATAAAACGGTGTCTCACCCGTACTGGCATGGACACTGTTATTTATAGCGAACTCCACAAAGGGCAATTGCTTGCTCCTCTCTTTGGGAGTCGCTATAGTGCTTAAGACATCCGCCACGACCCGATTGACACGTTCTGTTTGGCCATCGGTCTGGGGATGATCTGTGGTCGATACATGGAGCTTGCTACATAGCAGCTCGAACATATGTCGCCAAAAATTAAACATAAAACGGGGATCCCGGTCCGAGACTATGGACTCAGGCATCCCGTGTTGTCGGTAAACATGATCCAGGAACAAGAGAGCTGCCTCTTTGTCTGTGATATTCGCACTTGTATCCCGCAATAAATTCATCGTCTCCTGTCGCTGACGTGGGCTGTGCCATACCGGTTCATGGCGTGCACGCTACAAGCTGCGTCGTTTGTCTAGAGAGGCAGGGATAACTTACCTCTCGTGGGGGGACTTATACCCATAATGTTTTAAGGGTGCAGGTCATGCATTCTATCGAGTTGAAACCCGTGCATGTGATGGAGTATGATTTATTACATGGTGCCAAATGCACCATCTTGCTCAGTCTGTCTACAAAGACGACTAGCCCTGTCTGACCCTTATGATCGGGCGGCATGCCAAACATGAAGTCCAGACTGACTTCTAACAGTTGGTTGGAATTGGTAGCGGCTTCAGTGGTGCACTGCTGGACGGTGCAGGCTTAATGCGCTGACACTGTTCGCAAGAGCGAATATAGTTGGCCACCCATCTATATAGATGTGGCCACCAAAATGCCTCTGACATTCGTAAGAATGTCTTTTCACGGCCAGATGCCCACAAGATGGCGAATCATGGAGCTCGTGAAGGATCATCAGCTTTAGATCTGTGTCATGAGGCACATAGATTCTCAGGGGATCACAAGGTGACAGCTGATGCTCTAACAGGCCATCGCTGTAGCTAAAGCGATTTTGCTTTGCTTTCAGGTGCGACGGAAGGGAAACCTTTCGTCCACCAAAGTGATCCAACAGCAGGCGACAATGGTCGTCCTGACTGTAGCTCTCTTTTATTTCAGAGGCCAATGAGCTCGTCACGTGGTATGCCTTCATGGCTGCCAACGTTGACGGCTGAAATTGTGCTTTCGCACTAGACACACTTCGTGCTTTCTTACCTCGAATGTCTTGGCTGACGCTATAATTAAATTCAGAGAAGAATGTGAGCCATCTTGCCATTCTAGGCGAGAGGCGCGGTGAGTTTATTGCGGTCCGCAGTGATGCCTGATTCGTATAAACCACAAATGGTTCGGTGCCCAATAGGTGCACATAAAACTTGACAAGAGCATACTTTATTAAAAGTAGCTCTTTGCCATGCACGGAGTAATTAAGATCCGCGGCTTTTAAAAGCCGCGAAACTGACAAGAGATGACGCGGTCAACACCTTCATTCCTTTTGAGTGAGCGCGCTGCCGAATGCAAAATAACTTGCATCGCAGACGACGCTAAAAGGCTTGTCCGCGTCTTGAAATGCTAAGATCAGTGCCTCTACAAGAGAATGCTTCACTGATGTGAACCAATCATCTTGTCCTTTTAGCCGAAGTCATTCTGTGTCCTTTTTAAGGAGGTCCGATAATGGTTTAGTTTGCTCCGCATAATTCTTGCTATACTTATGCAAGTAATTAACTTGCCCTAGGAATAGGCGCAAATCCTTCACATGCCGTGGAATTGGCCATTCCTTTACTGATTTTACCTTGTCTTAGTCTGCTCGTACACCATGTGTACCAACGATGCAGCCCAGTACAGGTATCTCAGGGACCCCTATGACGCACTTTTGCAAGTTGACGTAAAATTGGGCGTCCTTTAAAGTCTGCAACAAAAAAAAAAAATCTAAATGACGCTTGTGCGACTCTATTGCGCTCAGCCCGTCCTCGGCCCTATTACGCACGAATACATCGTCAAAGTAATGAAGCGCGTAGGCACGGTGTTGACGCATCACGTGAGCCACCACTTGGTTGAATGTCGCTGGTGCGTTTTTTAAACCTTGGGCATCACAAGCCACTCCCAAAGCATACTGCTTGGGGTGCTTACAGCTGTTTTGGCTATATCGGACTCACTCATAAGTACCTGATAGTAGCCATCCTTTAAATCCAACGCGGAAAAGATTGTTGACTTTCCCATGGAGTTCAACAAGACACCTTTCCGCGAGATTGGCGTTTGCGCCGGTATGGTCGCCGTGTTCAGCTTATTATAAGCATGAACCACGCGCCATCTACCTGTGGCTTTATGCACACAAAAGGTCAGGCTGCAGTGAGGCGATTTGCTCTCACGCACATGTCCCGCCTTGGCTCGTTTGTCGAAGAACTCATCGATATAATCGACTTGTTCTTTCGGCAACGGCCATTGCCTGGTCACACAATACTTGGTGCCAGGTTCGAGGTCTATCTCGTGC
>NC_090615.1:6958027-6970260 GCF_004359215.1 Bremia lactucae | reverse complement strand
CGATGCCCCTATCTGCTGGTAGGCGGCTCGGCACTTCTTCTGGGAACACATCACGATGTTTCCACAGAACCTCAAAGAACGGACTGTCTCTCAAGGCATCCCAGCCTTGAGCAGCGTACCGCTTCTTTTTGTCCGTTTCTAGGACGCTCTCGTCCATTGTGGACGACGAGCAGCAGTCCACCAAGTTCTCTTCTGGAACTGGTGCGACTATTTCGTGGATCTTTCCTTCCTTTAATTCGGCAAGGAACAGATCCCACGACATCTCCGGGAGATTTACTATCTCCTCGGCAGATTTAAAGACTTGCCGGAGCACCTCAACTGAGGATGCCTCCGCAATTTCGTCTTTGACGGCCTCGAACACCTCGTTCGAAGGCCCGTCCTCTTTATTAGAGACTGATCCAAAGGTCACTCGTTTAGACGTGCCTTTGATCGTCCTAATCTGTCGGGTACTCGTTCTTCGAGTCACCACGACCTTTTTCTGGGAAGCGGGTGCCGTTGCACTCCTGGCTAACGCACCCCTTCCAACCGCACCAGGCTCTAGGCACTGTGGCGGTTTATGCGACGCATGACTTCCTGTCAGCTCGCCGTCTACTGCCACAGGCTCTCGGCTCTGTGCAGGGTATTCGGACGCATGACTACTTATCATCGTTCTTTTCACTACCTCAGTCTCCACGAGCTGGGTAGAAATTGGTGACGTTTGACATCCCGTCAACGCACCCTCAACTGTGTTTGACACGACATCAGTTGCATACGAGTCTCGCAGGAGCACATCCTTTCCGGTGTCCTGCGCAGACCTCGCAACTGTGCGTGTACGCCAGTCTATCCATGGTTGGGTTTTGCCAACCATGGCATGCCTAGGATGAGATCATACGGACTCTCCATACCTAGCACTGTGAACTTCTCTTTACAAAGAAGTCACTAAAGCTGAAGGCGAGTTCTACCTAAACTCTCTCAGGCTTAACGAGCGCGCTGTTCGCTAAACGAACGGTCGCCTCTTCTCACTTGTCATCCTGGCAAAGCGACTAAAACACCAGGTCATAGCCTCGTATTAAGCGCTGAAGACCAGCATGGTTGAGGTCCAAAATTTCGAGACCTCAGGATCTATGCTGCCCATTTGTTCCACAACTCTGAACTTAGGGGTAGCTTCAGAGTTCGCGTCAGTAGGAAAAATTGGAAAATATGGAAGTTGAAAATCAACAAACACATTTATCCGATTACATTACCTTAAAAAATACATGCTATTTTTTAATATTTTTAGGATTCATCGGAGGAAGTTTTTGGTTGTATAATATGATTTTTTTAATAGGGCATCCCGCCCCTACTGCGCTCCTGAATTTCCCGACCCCTCAGTGGTCGATGCAGAACTCATGCGTCTCGCACGCTGGTTCTTGCCATCGCTCTTTGGGTAGGGAGTCCTCTTGCTGGGCTTCTTCGCCCCAGCAGGGACCCTGGCATAGCAGCGAGCCATTATATGGCCGCGCTAGCCGCATTTATAACAGACAACGTCTGGATTGCCCAACTCCATGGGAGTGGCATCTGACCTCTCGACGACGGCTGATACCAAGCTGCTGCCGAAGCACTGTTGAAGGATTGCTCAAGCTGTCGCCGAGGCACTGTTGTAGGACTCCTCAACCAAAACAATTTGTATTGCCTCTTTCATCGTCGACGGCCTCTTTCTGAAAAGGGCCTGTCGCGATGGGCCATGCCGTTGTCCGTTCATAAACGTGGGCACCTTAATGTGCTCCGGAATCGGACCTACGGTAATGGACGCCGACAGCGAGCGCGTCTCCTGCACATACTCTTGCAGAGATCACTTCGCCTGTTGCGCTCCAAAGAAGCGCGCCTAAAGCAACACTTCGTTGTTCGGCGGCTGGTACATGGCGCGAATCTTTCCCTTAAAGATCGCCCATGTAGGGAACGCCTTTCTGTCCGCCATAAGCGCCAGATAAGCCCACACTCTGAGGCCTTACCGCGCAGATGCGACATGGCGTACGACACCATCCGACTGTCGTCCTTGATGAGCTCGCGACACCGCTTTGCTCCACGGCTAACAGCCAATGGACAATCATGTGCGCTGCAGTTCCATCGAACTTGGGCGGGGCCATCCGAATGGGCCTCGGCTGATGCAGCCGGGCAGAGAGCATCTCAGCAGTCCTGTTGAGAGCTTCGCTCCGAGCCTGCTCATGCCCCAGCTCATCCTGAGTCTGAGTGACGGACTCCGCCGCAGCATGGCTTTGTGCCTCGGACGCGGCCCTCCGCTATCCGAGCACGAATGCCTCAAACTGCTTCAACTGAGCAACATGTTGCTCAGGAAGACTGCCCAGGAGCCAGGCCAGGACTTGTTTACCAAGTCCCTGGCCAAATGTCGTGCCATCTTCCGATGATGTTCGGAAAGGTGGGGAAAATGAGCCCAATCGATGTTGAGGCTCATCCTCACGTACACACGCAGAGACGCGGGTCGTGGGTACAAATTCAAGTTCTACAAAGTGTAGGCGGGCACGTCGTAATACGGCCACGCTCTACTTAGGCGCACACCCTAGCACAGCGAGGAAACGGTTTAACCTGCTTCTCTTGCGTGCAGTGATGTAGTTGCGGTGGGCGCGTTAGCGATCTCACCCAACGCACCAAGTACTTTGATTAAGTGTTGTCAGAGGAGCGGTAATCCGGCTCCTCGTGCGCACTTATCAAGTAGGAAGTAGTTTTCAGACTGATTTATATTTAATCGTATAGAATATAAATACCTATTTTTATCAATCAAAATGTAATCTCTATAGATAACACTAAATATGTGTTGCGAGCGTATCTTTCTAAATACCTCGCGTAACGGATGACGCTAGGCGTCATCCCTCCTCATGTGAATGCACCCATGTGCATCATATACACAAGGGTTAGTCACAAATGTGCACCACACCCGAGTGTTTTGGGTCTAATTACTATAATTTAGTAATTAACCATCCCCGTTAAGTACACCAAGTGTACTTAACGGGTACTGTGTAACATCAGGGCAACTTTAGCCCGTTACAACTATAGTATCCCGAAGCTATGATGTGATTTATGGTGTCTGTAAAGTATTAAGACTTAAGATAGGTCATCAAATTTGAGAATATCGACTTACCATGGTAGTTGATCAAATTATTTATGATCCTTAGACTTTTTTTGTGTATTTTCACATTGTAATGATGATAACATTTCTCAATATCTACAAGTTTTGTTCGCTACACAACGGAAATATTTCGAGTTTTAACTTTCTAACGAACGCATAGCTGGACG
Source organism: Bremia lactucae (assembly GCF_004359215.1). Taxonomy (NCBI): domain Eukaryota; phylum Oomycota; class Peronosporomycetes; order Peronosporales; family Peronosporaceae; genus Bremia; species Bremia lactucae. The sequence goes on along the minus strand of NC_090615.1, from coordinate 6,966,990 downwards.
TCGAAATTCCTTGTCGCTGAAATATAGCTGGGGTATCTATTTAATGTGCTCACCTTTTTTGTTGATGCTGACTTAACATTTGGATCCAACAGTGGTGCGAAGCGAAAAACTACTCAATTATATATGCCATTCGAAGTAGGCGACAATCCCTTACCGTGATATGTATACTCGCTGAAAGCCTTGAGAAAAAAAATTAACGTCAAAGGAACGTCTGAAACCTTTTGTGTGTGTTGATCAAGCACATAAAAGTTGTTACTAGAATTTACGACCGACCAGGATGCCTGTGACTACCACAGCTGTAACGGGGTGTATCGTTACATGAAATCAACACTTAAAGGTTGTTAATTAATATATTATCTAAGAGATAGATAATATTTAAGGGATATTACTTTATATAGTAAAAATTCAGAATTCTTATCCATAAATAGGTATAGGTCATTATATCTATTTATCCCGCAGACTAATCAGCTGTAGACGTAAACAAAAGAGAGAGACAGATTATATAAGATAAGATTTCAATTGCATGTTTAGTATAAGTTTTGTAATTAAGTTAGCATTAACAGATGGAAAGAAGAGAAACTTATTTATATTAATACAGTTTTCATTTAACCCTCTTTAAGCTAGTTGTCTTAAAGAGAAGTCTTCCTTTGCACGAATTAGTGAACGTGAAATAACGTAAGGCACCACTCACAACTTAAGTAGTGCGAAGTGGTTGTACTGAAGCAGTAGAAGTCGTAGTGCCCCGTTACAACAAGCACTTGCGCAAGAAGAAGCCGTAATGGAAGTAATGTATTATTACTCTTGCATGAGATTTCGCAGAATTGAGCGATGACAAGAATACTCTCTACTGGTTATGGTATTAGTTGAAAGGAACGCGGGCACGCACTTCCTTTAGGTTCGAACGACGTCCCCTACGACTACTGAATCGGATGGCTGCCGAAATGGGTATGGCCCAATCTCAGCACGCGAAAGTCGCGCCAAATGTCCAAGAATTAAGATCAAGCTAGTAAGTTCTTTAAGTGCGATATAAGACGCCACTTATGAGAGGCTTTTCAGGTAAGTTCATTCCGTACAGCTTAGATCGCAAATCTGTTTGTAAATTAGGCGAATTTTGCGAGAAAGTATCTCAAGATCAAGCAAGTACTCGCTGCCTCCTTTGAGTTTTCCACACCAATATCATGAGGCCTGTAAAGCCGACACCTCGCATTGGTGTCATGTGTCGTGTATTTTGACGTTGGCATAATTTAGACATGAAATATTTTTTTCAAAAAGCTAATCGATCGCTCGTACTATTTAAGTTGATATTCTGTATCACAACATTTTGCATTGCTATGTCGTAATTAGGGCAACGAGTGGCATGTTAACGCTATCCAGGTCATTCGAGGTTACATGGCAAATCTGTAGCGGGGCTACCTCGCTTCTTAAGTCTATTTCTTTATTTGTTACCACACACAGGAAATAATATTCATGAAACGAGACATTCGGGGCTAAAAATTGCAAAAAATGTTTTTTTAAATCTGCTCTTTGCATCTCGAAACGGCAAGATGAATTGAAGATAGCAAATCGAGCGTATAAGCAAAAACGCCAGTTGTTGAACCAGTAATGACTCCCAGTTTCCAACACATCAAAACAAGACAGAGTGGTCACAAGCACAACCCTGTCCACCAATCGACACCTTGCAAACGACTCAATGCAGATAAGCATTTCTCCTTTTTGGATCGCTGCAAGGATAACGATGGATGTCATATTTTTCACTTGGCTGAGTAAAATTTAGAATCGTTTTCGTGGCTTTTACATGCCCTCAATTAAGTCGGCTAATCTTCCAATATGTCAGAACAAATGCACACTATAAAAGGCACTCTAAGAGTGCTTACAAATATGTTCGGGGCTTAGAAATTGCAAAGAAATATGTCTTTTAAATCAGTTTTCTGTATCTTTACTTTCAGAGATCCGGCAACATGGATTGGAGATAGCAAATCGAACGTTTATGCAAATTGCCAGTTGCTGGACCAGTAATGACTCCCAGTTTCCCAACCCATCGAAACGAGACAGAGTGTTAATTGTTGAAGGTGGAACATCAGGCGACGGTTCGTTGTCGTGCTGATGTGGCGGTTACTGTCGTGAATGACACAAGAAGAAGAGCAAGTGAAGCTGTTACATTTTAGTGCGTTACATGTATGAGGGTTTTATAAGAACGAATTTACTTTTCCATTGTCCCTACACGAAGACATTCTTACGCAGTGTGTTGTCCTATCCCAACAGGTTATGAGCCGAATGACGTCCTCAATATGGACAACTACTTTGTATGGGAATTTAATGCTCGGATGAAACTAGCCAAGAAAGGGCTACTGGAGCACATCGACGCGACGAAGGCACCGAGTGCCACAAGGGCCGACGCGTCGATATGGAAAGTCAATGATATGAAGGCCTTCGCGATTGTGTGTACGTCAATCGCCCCAAGTCTACAGTCCATGGTTCGCAATGCAGGCACGGCTGCAGAAGCTTGGGAGATATTAAAGAGCTTTTTTCTTCGAAGAAATATTCACAACCGTGTGCAGATGCGTCGGCAATTACATGATTTCAAGATGCAGAAGGGAGAGAGTGTACTGGACCACTTTCTAAAGTTTGATGAGCTGTGCATGTCCATGCAAGCCATCGGAGACGAAGTTTCGTTTGACGAGCAGCTCGTTATACTGCTTGGAAGCTTATCTGATGAGTATGATCAGATCATCAGAATCATTGAGAACATGAAGGAAATTGATATTTTTCAAGCCAAAGAAATGCTTCGTCGTGAATACGAAGGCATTTCTCGCAAGGAGACAAGTGAACTTGCATTGAAGGCTACAAGAAGCTTCAAGGGCAAAGTTTTTCGGTCGAAGGAAACAAGAAACAAGTTTACCGGGACGTGTTTCGTATGTGGAAAACAGGGTCATAAGAAACAAGACTGTTGGAAGAATCAAGCCAACAAGAAAAATAACGAGCAAGCGTTTACTGTTAGTGAACATGGTTCGGAAGGTTGGCTACTCGACAGTGGTGCGAGTAGTCACATGTGCCCATACCAAGATGAATTTTTGGAGATTCGATCGTTGAATCGGTCAATCGGCATCTCGATCGCAAATGGGCAGACAGTTATGGCTGCTGGAATTGGTACGATTCGAGTTATTCTGAAAAACAATGTGCCAATTCGCATTGAAGACGTGCTGTACGTTCCAGAGCTGGATCGCAGACTGCTTTCAATTTCTGTACTATTGGAAAAAGGATTGGATGTGACTTTTACGAACAGAACATGTGTGATAAAGAATGATCAAGATGTGGTGGCGGTAGTAAACAAATTGGGGAAACTGTTTGTGATGGAATGTGCAACTTTACGGTCGGCATTCACTAGCGAAGTGTTTGGATGTGGAATTAAAGATGTGAGTCCTAGTGTGTGGCATGCACGACTAGGACATCTTCCAATGAAGACGTTGAAGAATCTACACAATTGTGTAGAAGGAATAAATGTGCAAGTTTTGAGTGATGATATCGATGATCAAGATGAAATTTGCGAGGGATGTGTGACTGGAAAGTCGTCAGTAAGACCATTTCCAAAGTCAAGTCACGGCAAAGTGAAGACAAAATCACTGCTCCGAATTGTTCACAGTGATGTAATGGGTCCAATGGAGACAAAGTCTCAAGGTGGAGCACGATATGTAGTTACATTTCTGGATGATTTTTCGCGCTACGTGGTGACATACTTCATCGCTAATAAGTCTTAAGTGCTGGAAAAGTTTATCGAATACAAGTCAATGATGGAAAACCAACTGAATTCCAAGATCAAATGCATTCGCACCGACAATGGTGGCGAATACATCAACAAGAAATTCGCAGAAGTTTGTCGCAAGGCTGGCATAGTACACCAAGCGACAGTGCCATATTCCCCCCAGCAAAATGGAATGGCTGAACGAATGAATAGGACACTGACGGAGCGTGCAAGGTCAATGCTAAATCACATGCAAGTGGAAAAGAAGTGGTGGGCTGAAGCTATAAATACAGCTGTATATGTGACCAACCGGGTCACGTGCGCTTCATCCCCGACGAAGACTCCAATTGAGATGTGTTTTGGCTTGAAGCCAGACATATCACACATGCGCGTTTTTGGTGCTCAAGGTTACGCACACATTGACAAAGCAAAACGTGCTAAATTAGATAAGAAGGCATTTCGGTGCATGTTTCTTGGTTATTCACAAGAAGTGAAGGGTTATCGTGTCTGGAATCATAATTCAGAAAAACTTGAAGTCACAAGGTCAGTGACATTTCAAGAACAGCCACGGACGAAGTATGTACAAGTTGTTGATGACGCACCAGTATCAACTCGTCAGCACGCAAAAAGAAATGGCGAAGGAGACGATGATATCAGGGTTCAATCACCAATTTCTTCGAATCACGATGAAATTGAACCTATGGAGGTTGATCAGACTAACGGTGATCAAATAGTCTCGCCTCCTCAAGAATTAATGTCGTTGGGTACACGTCTAGAGAATGGACATGGAGATGATATTCCTTTTGATATCGATGACGTGTACATGGAGCCAGCTGATTTAATTGAGGATGATATTCAGGCCATTGTGCCCAGGGAGGGATGGACTAATCTCGATGACAGTCTAGAGACACATTCATCTCGTGTTAGTGGACACAATAACTCTCTCGCAATATCTCCTCCAAGTACAGACTCACAAGCTTTGGTTCCGGTCGGGATGTCAGATGCTATTGTTTCGTCACGAGGAGATGAACCTGTAGAACGTGTCTCAAAACGATATCGCATTGAATATGACCAAGCTAATGCGGCATTTGAAACCCCATCAACGTACCAAGATGCTGTGAAGTCTCCACAAAGTATGATGTGGAAAGAAGCGATAGAAGCCGAACTGAAGGCACTAGCTAGCAAAAAGACGTGGAGTCCCGTGGACAATTCGTTAAACAAGAAGGTAATTGGAACTAAGTGGGTGTTTGCTATCAAGCGAAATGAAAATGGAGATATTGAGCGATATAAGGCTCGGCTTGTGGCATTAGGTTATCGTCAGACCTATGGAATTGATTACTACGACACGTATTCTCCGGTCGCGAACATGAATTCAATTCGTGTGTTTTTCGCGGTATGTTGCCATTATGGGATGGCTATATTCCAATATGATGTCGATACAGCATTTATCAATGGTGTTCTCGAAGAAGAGGTGTTTATTAATACACCCGAGGGCGTTAAAATGAAATCGAGTCAAGTGCTGAAGCTAAATCGAAGCCTGTATGGACTGAAACAAGCTGCTGCAACATGGTTTAAGACTATTTCAGGCGTTTTCAAGAGCATGGGGTTTGTGGCGTGCGTTTCGGATCCGTGTGTATTTGTTCGTCGATTTGACAATTTTTCATGGACTTACGTGACGTTATATGTCGATGACATGCTCATTGGTGGCCTTTCGTACGACTCAATTAAGCAAGTTGCTGATGAATTGTCTACTAAATTTCAGCTTCAGAGACTGGGTAAAGTGCGATTTGTTCTGGGCATCGAAGTTGACTACAAGATGGAGGAGAAACGACTCAAGATCAGTCAAAGCGCGTGTATAGCAAGAATGGTTGAAAAATTCAATCAAGATAATGCTAGGCCGGTGTATAATCCGGGTGTGGAAGGCCAGAACATGATAAAGTGTGAAGTGATGGACCCAAAAATGAAAAATCGTCCGTATCGTTCATTGGTTGGTTCACTTCTCTACGTGGCAACCGGCACAAGACCCGATATTGCATTCGCGGTGTGTCAATTGAGTCGACACTTAGAAAAACCAAGTGAAGAACATTGGAATGCGGCTATTCGAGTGCTGCGTTATTTAAAGTCAACCGCTATGGATGGAATATGCTATCGGAGCAAGTCACGCGAACTGCAGTTGAGTGCATTTAGTGACGCTGATTGGGGCAGTAACAAGGACAATCGACGCTCAACATCAGGTGTGATGGTGATGGTCAACGGATCACCCGTGATTTTCAAGTCAAAAATGCAAAACAGCGTGTCGCTAAGCACTGCTGAAGCCGAATATGTGGCTTTATCATTGTGTATACAAGAAGTATTGTGGACTAAATCGCTATTGCTGGAGATGCAGGTCAATATTAATGGTCCAGTAATGGTGTACGAGGACAATCAAAGTGCGATTGCTATCGCGAAAAATGAAGGATATCAAAGTCGTGCGAAGCACATTGATATACGCTATCATTTTATCCGTGATCAAGTCAAAAACAAGGTAATTCAGCTGGAGTATATTGAATCCAAGTTACAGCTCGCTGATTTCCTGACCAAGACAATTTCGACAAAGAAGTTTCGATTTCTCGTGGCCAAGACCAATATTGGAAACTTCTCGTCGAGGAGGAGTGTTGAAGGTGGAACATCAGGCGACGGTTCGTTGTCGTGCTGATGTGGCGGTTACTGTCGTGAATGACACAAGAAGAAGAGCAAGTGAAGCTGTTACATTTTAGTACGTTACATGTATGAGGGTTTTATAAGAACGAATTTACTTTTCCATTTTCCCTACACGAAGACATTCTTACGCAGTGTGTTGTCCTATCCCAACATTAATTACCTTCACTGTCCGTTACCTTTGCTGTCCCTTACCTTCAATCTCTCCTGCGTAGGTTTCTTTAAATCACCTTGCCCATCCCAAATGGTCGCTTCGTCTCACCATCAGTTATGTCCTGTCCCATCAACAGTCGCACCCTGTTTCAACACTCCTTCCCGTGTGGGTGTGCTTACCAACTGAGCATCATCAGTCCACGTAGCTCGCAGAGTCGGGGCGCTGGGAGGGTCTTGGTCAGGATGTCCGCACGCATTTTCTTGAATTCGCAGTATTTCACCTTCAACTTTTTCTTCTTCTCCAGATCTTTGACAAACTTTTATCGCACTTCGATGTGCTTTGCTCGCCGAGATGTGTCCTCGCCTGATTTGAGCGATGGCTGCTTGGTTATCCACGTGTAAAGTCGTACCTGACTGAAGCTGCACGCTGATCTCCTTATGCAATTCCACGATGCCCATCATTTCAGCCGCTGTTTGCGAAGCCGCTACATACTCAGCTTCCATTGTTGACAATGCAACACATTTCTGTTTCTTGCACATCCAGCCTACAACCATGCCGCCCACCATGAACACACCACCGCTGACCGACTTCCGGTCAGTCCTGTCTGCGGCGTAGTCGGCGTCGCTGTATGCATCGACTAGCTCGCCGTCATCATTCATTGAGTCCTTGTCTGTCTGTATTTCATCCTAAAATTCAATTTCTTAGTGCCCTTAAGATATTTTGCAATCTTCTTGGCCAGACGCCAATCGCCTTCGCTCGGCGCGTGCGAACGACGAATCACTCGGTGCACTGCAAATGCTATGTCGGGTCGCGTGCATCGAGCTATCCATAATAGACATCCGACTAGCGACTGGAAAATCTGTACAGTTGGTCTGTTCGGCGAGCCTTTTCCATCAGAAGGTAGCAGCATACCTTTGTCGTCTCCGTCTTCTCCGCTGATTGGCACCCTGACCGGTGCCGACTCGGCTAATCCAAACCGCTCGACCATCTCGTCAATAGCATTTTCTTGGTTGAGTTCCATCTATTATCGTCATCGTAATGAAACAATATACCAATAAACTTGGACACCACACCGAGGTTCTTAAGCTCAACCACTTGCATGTCATGAAAGAAATCCTCGACCTTCTGAGGACCGGTTGCCGTTGCCAGGACGTCATCCACGTAGATGCCAACGAGCGTTTTACCGTCACTTTCAACCTTGATGTATAGGCAACTGTCCGTATAGCACTGACAGAAACCCAGTGACAGTAGTATGTCGTGGAGCATCAGGTTTCACAACCGTCCCGACTGTTTAAGTCCGTACAGGCCCTTCTTTAGTCTCAGTGCAAGATGTCCCTTATCTTGCACGCCAAACTTGTCCAACAACTTTGCCTCAATTTCCATACCCTGCGGAATATGGAGGAGTATCTCCAAGCCTTCTTCTTTGTCGGCTTTGACATAAGCGCTAGGCACGTCGCCATGTTGCGCAGGTACTCCCCATATCCTTGACACTGCAAGAATCACCTTGCCAGAAACCATTTCCATTACGGCCGAGAAAGTATAGGTGTAATCGACACCATATACTTGTTCATCTCATCGCGCCACTAGCCTCGCCTTGTATCTTTCGATAGTGCCGTCAGCGTGCATGTTGAGCTTGTAAACCCACTTACTATGAAGTAACTTTGCTTCGCGCGGCTTACGTATAACTTCCCACGTATCGTTTTGCTCCAATGCGCCAATCTCTGTGCGCATTACCTCCTTCCAATGCTTGGCTCGAGGGCCTTTTATCGCCTCGTGGAAGTTCTTGGGGTCCTTAATCGTAATGGTTTTCGGACCATATACCGGCATGTGCTTGGTACCCATGTTGCGTGTTTGCATCTGAGCTTGCGTCCGTCCATCCTCTGGCAGCGGCTCTACATCACCTTCATTCCCTACAGTCGTGCTAGAGTTGTTTCTCGCTACCGAATTTTCATCTGCCATCGAACCATTCTTCTTCGGCTCTGCAGGCTCCTTCCGCTTCGGGGTTTCGTCACAATCCATTTTGGCGCGCCGCAGCAAGGAATCTTCGTGCTCAATCTGTTTTTGTAGCTGCGCGTTCTGCGCGCTCTTGAATGTCTCGACATTTCGAATATGCTGAGTAGTTATCACAATTTTCTCCTTCGGCAGATAGACTTTGAAGCCCTTAGTTTCATCATTCTTGCCAACGATCATTCCAACTTGAGATCTTGGCTTCCATGTTTTCTTTCCGGGATCCCTGTACGTTGAACAGAAGCTCCCAAATGTAACAATGTCCGCCATGTTCGGGACCGTTCCGGTTAACATTTCGAGTGGCGAAAGGCGTTTAGGGTTGGCGCTACACGAGCTTCGGTTCAAAACATAAGCCGCGTACTCATC
>NC_090615.1:6947435-6957927 GCF_004359215.1 Bremia lactucae | reverse complement strand
GCCACCGTGATGTGAAGGGGCAGCGAACGAGTTATCTTGTTCGCTGGCGAGGTTATCCACCTTCGCATGACAGCTGGGAGCCTCGTTCCCAGCTGATTGTTGACGTTGAGGGCCTCGTCCGTCAGTATGACGAGACCCACCCGATGGTTCAGAAGGCCCATCGGAAAACACGCGCCCTTGGCGCATGTAAATCGATTGCAAAACGTCAATCGCGTCACGCATCTCAATAGAGATGCGAGCCCTTCCCCAGGGCGAAGAAAGGGAATAGACATCCCCTTTTACCCTCTTCGAGTTGTCTACACAACACGGACAGGGATCACCCCACGTGAGGCATGGAAGTCCAGCCTCACGTGACAACCGATGCAATTTATACTTTGCACCGGTTGGAGTTCTTTTCTCAACGATCGGAACAACCGATGCAATTTATACTTTGCACCGGTTGGAGTTTTTTTCTCAACGATCGGAATTTCCCTCATTGAGGTCACCGAACCCCAGGGGCTTGATCATGTAAACGAGTCAGATACAGACTTCGCGTCATTACCTTTGACGTAAGGTATCGCTCATAAAGAACGTCGCGAGCAGCGATCTCCTCCGGCGTTCTCGCCGTGTCACTGGAGGTCCAGATGGCCAAGCTGTGACCCGGGATCTTTTTGAGACACTCATCCGCGCTAAGCGGAGTGAATCTATATTCACTATGAGCTTTAGCTTTCGCTATCTCGGCAGATTGACGACGAGCTTGTTCCTCTATGAGGATTGCCCGATCTTGCCCTTCATCGAGCGGATTCGTAATGATGGTGGACTCAGGATCCTGTTTCCTCAATGCAGTTAAGACATCAGCGGCACCATGTTCTGGGAAAGGATTCGGGGCCCGCCGACGTTCATTCGGAGAAGAAGGCGTGTAAGAGCGACGCTCTTGTTCCTCTTCGTCTGATGGAGTGTGATTTTCAAAGTCCACCGATTGCTTAATCGTCGAGGAAGGTGCTCAGCCGTCTGTGGCTCACGCTTAATTGTCATGGGACAAACAAAAGCAAAACACAACCAAACAGTTAGCTGTTTAGGTTTCCGACCTAAACGATGAAATGAAGCGAATGTTGACACTCGATGTCAACAGCCTGATGGGGGAGGGTGTAATGGCGCACACATCGGTTGGAGAACCGTTGTTGTGGTACATATACCTTATGGCTAAAATACTATTCTATCCAATTCTTAAATAGTAAATACATAAATTCCGTTAATAATAGGTAACAAACGTGGTCGACGCTAGATATAAATCTGGCGGTCGAAATCTATTTTTAAATCAGCTAGGTTAAGGTTTTAAATTAAATATTATGATAAAGTGCACTTCATCTTTTGTCCTTATAGCGGTAAATGCCTTCCTAAGGCTTGCGCATTGATCTATAAGAGATAGAAGCTTTTCTAAGATGTATCCTCTTGGCCAATAGTTGTTACTTGGTTCTACGAAGCCCGAATTTCTTGAACAAGGATTCACTAAGCTTTTATAGCTTGAACGAATCCTTGAGTTGTTGAATTTATTAATTCTATAGAACTAGGAGACTATCTGAGTCTGAAGTCTTCATCTAACTTTAGGAGCGAGGTAGCTCCGCTACAGAGATTATCAGGGGGTTTGATTCGGGGCCATCAGTCTTTCTTGGATGCCATAGTCCGTGCCGGTTTGATTTGGAACCGACGAAGCCCCGTACGGTGGTACGGGTGGAAACGTCCAACGTAAAACTTAAAATGCGTCGCATCCTTCGAGGCAGCTCGATCGTATAGGCATTGCCTTGGCTGTGCAATACACGAACGAGCCGACATACCTGGGCAGAAATTTATTACTGCCTACATTAGTCACTATATGTTAAGGAAGGTTTACCGTAGACAGTACAACTAGATCATTAACTTCAAATGAAAGAACGTTTGCTCTTCCATTTTTGTCAGAGTTTCGTTTCTGTCGGTCTACAGCATCTGCGATGGAATTCTGTACGATACGGACCACTTCTTCTCTTACCAGGAGGAATTCTCCTGCTGACTCGGTTTTACTTTGTCTTCAGTGCGCTCGGTGCGCAGTGCGAAGATGTCATTCTCCTCATTAGAGAGAGCGTTAAAGTCTCCCTTGTATTATTGTTTTTGATGCTGAGTATTTCAGCATTGTTGTAACCAAGCAGCAATATCCTAATCGCTTTTACTGAGTTTGTCCTTTTCAATGCTGATTGTGTCAACATTGGTATCATTCACGTTGACCCGTTGAGTCAATGCATGATAAGCAAAAGCTAGATTGTTTATTGATCGAGCAAGTCCCTCCCTCCCTTGAATAACAGTCACTTTTGAGCAAGGTGGGCATACGTAGATAACGTAAGCCACTTACGAAAAACGGTTAATGCGTTTTAGAAGCATGCACTAAATTGTTGATGACAAATTCTAACATCGGCAAGAACTCGCCCCAGCTCGTAAACGAGTGAACGTATCCGCAAAGTATTTCTTCGAGGATACGATTTTCGTCTGACCATCCATTTTTGGATACCTTCAACTGTGTTGCAAGTGTTTTGAGCACAGATTTCTAAAACTCCGCCGCGAACCCGGAATCTTGGTCTGAAACCAATTCACGTGGAAACCCTGAATATCGTGTCAACAAAGATACGAGAACAGCGGTTGGCTGTGACCATCTTGAGAAAATCCGAAGACGAAGTTCATAGATACAGACTGACAACACTCTGCCGGAACAGTCTGAGATTGTCATGGAGCACGGGATGAACCTCGGGCTTCATTTGATGATAAACTTTGCAAGCACGTATGCACTTGCGGGCGAGTTAGGCCAGTAGAAATTGCGGCTTGTTATAAAATAAGTTTTCTCGCGTCTACGATGCCAACTTATTGGTGCATCGTGACGCTCATACATGATGCGTACACAAATCACTATGGTGGGGATGACGACCCGAGGTGTGTTGCCAGCAAACGTGTGTGTAGTACAGTAAAACCGTTTTGTGTTGTGTATCAACTAGTTCAGGATCGATACAAAATTAAGACAATCATTTTAAGGATTTTTGTGATGGATGCAAAAGATAACGCATCAACCCTTGAAGAGTCTTATGTTGGTGGTAGGCGCTTCGAACATCGTCATGTAATGTTGACGACGGAACCCTCAATGTTGCAACACTAGTCCCATGCTCACTGTTGATTGTTGCAACAATGGGCTTATCCTCACTGTTGGTTTGCGCAGCCGCTTAATATCGGACCGGCGCGAAAGGGCATCAGCGACGACATTAAGCCGTCCCTGGTTTGTATTCCACGGCGAAGAAAGACAGCCATCTCGCCATGCTTTTTTCAAAGGATATGGACTGTTTACGGCCGTGCGTAAAGACGGATGGTCCGTAAAAACAATGAACGGTCTATCCTCCAAGATAGACCCAAAGCTTTGCTACAACATATTTAATGGCAAGAATTTACTGATCATGCACTGGGTAATTGATCAGCTTGTTGATGCTGATGCGATTGATTGCAGACGACGCGCTCGGTGCCGTCTGTGTCATATTGCATTACCCCATAGCCGATTGCAAAATCGCTGGCATCACAGACCACTTACCTTCGTCCGCAAACACCAAGATTAGCGATTGCATCAAGCTTTGCTTGATATTTATAAAGTAACGCTGAAAATCAGCGTTCCATGACCAATTTACATTTCTCTTCAACAAAGAAGAATGATATACTGTCATTTCAGAAAAATCGCGGGAGTATACGCCTGAGCCGAGAAACTTTCGCAGTCTCTTCGCATCGAGTGAAACAGGCTAGTCGGTGATCGCTTGATCGCGGGATTAAGGCGTATATCGCGTTTACCCACGATGCACCCAAAAACATTATTTTGCTTGCAGCGAATATACACTTCTTTAGATTTGCGTACAACTTATGCTTACGCATAAGGGTAAGAACCTTTGAGACGTAAGTACGATGTACTTCAACGTCCAACGTTCCGTTCATGGATCTGCTATGACCGAGGACGTCGTCAAAATAACTCGGTAAGAAATCCCGCACCGATCTCAACAGATTGGTAACACATTTGTTAAATGTCTCCGGGGTATTACTAAGTTTCTGAGGCATAAATGGCTTCGCTAATAGCATTATGCTTGTGGTGCTTACTGCTGTGAACGGGAAGTCATGCTCTCACATAAGGGTTTGACAGAATCATCCATCAGATCCACTGACGAAAAGATAGTATTCTTTGACATACCATCAGTGGTTATATTCTTTCGTGATATCGCTGTTTGAGCCAATACCGTTAAAGCGTTCACTATATTGAACGCCTGCACAATCCGCCCCCCTGTTGTTTAACGCGCACAGAAGGTCGAAGAGTAATGTGGGGAGGTTGATTCCCTCTCATGGCCCGCTGCTAAGTGATCGGCAAAGAATTTGACAATTGATAATACTTATTCACGAGGCAATGGCCACTGCTTAATGACACAGTAATTTTAACCTGATATCTGGTCGATTTTGTGTTGAGTGCCCTAATCCTTGGGCAACTCGCACGGTACGGATTCAGCGAATACATCCTTGAGTTCGATCAAATACTTATATGAAAGTTTGTCTTCAAAGATCCTTAGGATTGGAATACAAAACGTTCCATCCGAGTCTTCTGATCTAGGATACTTTCGTCCATCGATGAGCTGCTGAGAATCCGTTCGCTCTCAGGAAATACTATTGCCGACCGAATATCTGCTATGTACTTGTCATCTGCTACAATTACGCAGATCTGCTTGACATTGTCATTACGCAGATCACGCAAGAACCGAGTTCTAGCGTTGGCAATTCTGTTGTATCCGAAGTTAACTTCGGAAACGCTACCAGACCAAGTGTATAAGCGCCTCCTTGAGAAGGCTACCCCGCAACGCCTGAAAGGTTCCTCATTTGAGAGACCTTATAAGGAGTGTGGTAGAACGCATAAGTTTGGACGTAGGCGGACCAACCGTTGGAGCGATGCTATTCAACTTCAACACAGCTGAACAATATTCGGCTATAGCCAAGTTTAAACAACATGGACTCGACGGACCCCAACAAAAGGTAGTTTTGCTTCACCAGCAAGGCTTTCAACAGTTAGAGCTGTTGCGACAGCAGCATTTGTATGCTGCTAGCTGACCGACGCATTCGCGTCGACCCGATAGTTAAATGATCGAAATCTCTAAGTTTAAGGCAGTCAAAAGCGACTCTATTTTAAGATGGTTCGTCGAACAAGATGATTCCATAGAAACTCGCCGCATCAATGACGATGCGACGAAAGTGAATTTTGGCATGAGCAACTTGGGCGATGGCTGAATGACGGGCGTCCCTGTCCAAATTGGACAGCATTGCCAAGATTGCATCGTTTCCTACAGAGTAGGCGCTGATACCCTTGATCTGAATGCGCCCACGAAGTGACGCGATCATGTCGACAAACAGGCAGGTCCAACGAATAAGTCAGACCTGGTGCCCCGCCAGTATCAGTTCGTGCGCAAGTAAATTCGTGGGAACGTGCATGGGCCGTTGAACGGACTACGAAACGCTACCGGATCTAGATGACGAAAATGGTGCGATCCCGATAATTATCTATTCGCGTTTGTTCATCAATTGGATAACTCACGATACAAGATGAGCCATCAAACGAAAAGCCCGTGACGCGATAAGATGCTCCAGACACACAATCATTATGTTTCTCTGCATATCGGCTAGGCCTTTCGTTTTGTGGCATTTATGCCGACGTGCTTTGGTTTTTCAATTACGATCATCAAATCTTTTACAAACGGTGAAATTTGAAAATCGATTTCACAATCATTATAGTGTTCACTTTTAATTTTTTTTAGTCACGCACCGAGTACCATCCTGAATAGCTTTCTTAATCGATATTTCCACTATATTCCATTATTTTTTAGAATCCTTGGGCGACTATGAGGTCGACTACGGCGCGCTATATTGTCTCAATGATGGGGACAATGACGGTGAGCAAGCGACGTCATACCGTTAGTTGATGGCTGGCAAATCCAAAAATCAGTGGCTTGAAGCGATGAAGAGCAGAATGAAATCTCTGGAGTTGAACAGGACAAAGAGCTCGTGGATACGCCGCAAGAAAAAAAAGCTATCGGGTGCAGTGGGTATTTCAAATTAAATGCAACCCAAATGTATCCATAATCAAGTTCAAGGCTGGGCTCGTAGCCAAGGAATTTATACAGCGACCCGGCATTGATTACGTAGACACGTTTGCTCCAGTGACTTGAAAAATTCTATAAATACTGCACAAGTGATTAACACAACTGAGGATCTCGAAGCAGAGAATGTTGATGTGGATATAGCATTTCTAAACGATGAAGTCGAAGAAAGCTTTACATGAATCAGCCGAACGGCTTCGGAATCTCGGACAAACCAGCTCAGTAATTTCTTCTTGAAAGCATTGTATGGAACCGAGAAAGGTGCACGTCAATGGAACAACAGGATGAATCAGCACCTGGAGGACCAAGGCTTTACGCGCTCTACGGCAGACCCATGCGTGTACTTCCGAAAGTCAACGGCACAATACAGCATTGTTGTCAAATGTAGACGACAGGATGAATTCCAGCAAAACCGCAGAGCATTTCGAAACGATCAAGTGCTCCCTGAAAAAATATTAGCATCAAGGAACTCGGGGAGCTCAAGTACTGTTTAATAATCGAGATCCATCGAGACAGAAGCCGCAAGGTGATCACGATGAGCCAGTGTGCATACATTAAACGACTGTCAGAAGTTTGACATCGAGTACTGCAAGGAAGAACACACCCCAGCAGACAGAAATTCGAAGCTTTGAAACCAACGAACAAGGATGCGATTGAAAGTAAGTTTCCGTATCGCTAGCTGTGAAAGCGCTCATGTATGAAGCAAAGTGCATCCCCGGTCATTGCGCATGCTGTTAGTGAGGTGGCCAAATCTGCGGACACAACGAGAAGCTACACTGGATTGCAGCCAAGAGAATTCTCAAATATTTGACGACAGCTCTAGACATTGAGATCGTATTCGACGGCGCGAGCAAGGGAGAGCTCATTGGTTCTGCTGATGCCAATTAGACTGGCGGTTTGGATACACAACGCTCGATAATTGGATACGTCTTCTTCATATGGTAGGGTTTTCGCGTGGAAATACATAAAGGGAGATTGTCGAAGGAGATGTCGTAACTATGAAAATACATATTTGCACATAAAGGAAAGGATATGTATATCTGCATTTCACAGCATAAGGGTACCCCAAGCGGAACGGCTATTTATAACACACGGCTTAGTAATACCCTTGCGACATTTAAATATATGTGATCAATCTGTTGAAATTGGTGCGGGTTTCGCACCGAGTTATTTTAGTTGACGTCTTCGTTGATAGCATAGCAATAAACGGAAAATTAGACGTCGGCTAACATCGTACCGACGTCCAAAAGGTTTTTACACTTATGCGTAAGCATAAGTTGCATGCAGATCTAAAGAAATATATATTCGCTGCAAGCAAAAAGCAGTTCTTGGTTACATCGTAAGTTACATTGGTGTACGCCCTGATCCGGAAGAGATCCTGGCGTTCACAGACTGACCTGTGCCAGTCGATTTAGAGGGACTTCGAAATTCCTCGGTATAGTGGCCTACTTACATTAGCACTCCCGCAAGTATGCCGAAATGACAGTACATCTTTCTTTTTTGTTGAAGAAAAATGTAAAGTGATCATGAAACGCGATTGTATGCGTTCTTTTGAGGTTATCAAGCAAAGCTTGATGTGATAACCAATGCGGACCAAGACAGACCAATTGATGTGGTCTGTGACGCCAGCGGTTTCACAGACGGCGCAGAGCGCGTCGTCTGCTATCAATCGCGTCAGCTTTAACCAGCTGACCACAATTATCCAGTTCATGACAAATAAATCCTTGCCATGGAATATTAATGGCTAAGTTTAGGGTCTATCTCACACGAGATAGACCTTTAATCGTAAAGGACCATGCGTCTGGCCTTAACCAGTCTTTACTTCACGCATAGAACGGGCAAGATTTCTGACTGCCTTGGCGGAGAGTATACCTTTTCGATGGGATATTAGCTGGGAAGACCTAAAGTCGTATCGGATGTCTTTCCACGCCGGCTTGATTTTGAGCCGGCTGGCGCAAGATAACAGTGATGGATAAGCTTACTGTTGCAACGACTAGATTTCCGTAAACAACGTTGACTGTCGACGTTAGAAGAGCCTACCAAGAAGATACGGCTCATAAAAAGGCTGATAAATGATCTTATAAATCCATCACAACAATTCTTAAAATGATTATCGAAACCGTATCGATCCTTAACAGATCGATACACAAAACGCGACCGTTTACTTTATTACACAAGCGTTTCTGGCAACACGCTTCGTGTCGTGCAAGGCGTACACGATCGCGCTACCTCGAAAGATTCAAACGCATCCTACGTTTTGTGTCGGGTGTCTTCGCCCGTACGATGTGTGTTCCATTTTCGAATTAAACCGGCACGGTCTAAGGCATCCGCCAAAGCCAGATGGCTACGAGCCAAAGCCTCATGATTTCGAGACTAAGTATGATAGTCTTGAAACAAAGTCTAATTATACATTCCATTCATCCTCAAGGATAAATCTTTTAACGAGCTGTCTTCAGCTCGTTTTGAAGGGTCTGAAGCGTCCATTTGCTCGCCAGGATCAAACACAACTTGCGCACATTTTTAAACTGGTCACGCGAAAACTCATCGACCGTAATCGCTAACTCTCGACGACGGGATCGTTCGTCATCAACGTCCTCCCGTAAAAAACGGAGGAAGTGATTCAAGTCACGGTGTTGACTCGGTTTCGGAGAACGAGTCGGAGCTACTTTTCTCATTTCCTCCACATCCATTCACGGATTCAAGTGGTGAAATGCGTTTCCTTGTTGAACGCTTCTGAAACCACCATGAGGTGAAAGGGGTTAGAACGAGTTATCTTGTTTGTTAAGGCGATTATTCACTCTCGCGACTGATGATGGACATTGTGGGTTTCGTACGACAGTACGACGAGACCCATTCTCCTCGACAGAGGGCCCATCAGAGAACGAGCGCTTGCCGCGCTGGTAAATGGATTGTAGGTTCTCAATCTTTTCGCGCATCTTACAAGAGACAAATATTAAGAACAAAGTTCTTAAAGCAATTTAGCATACAAATAACAAGATACAATATGTAGACAGCTTCCCCGGTGGTACAAGAGAGCTTCCTCCAACGACGGTCTTTAAGGGAGTATGTCTCCAAATGGCATGACTTGCACCCTTGATTAAAACGAGCATGAACCACCCTGTCTCTCTAGACAAACTGGTAGCGTGCACCGACTACGGTCCGTTTTTCGAACCGGTCACGGAAAGAATTCAGTTTGTCAAGACAGGCCTCGCGGCTTATGCTGTCCACATTCTGTAAAATTGCTTCTTAAGCTTGGAACAAAGGAGTGACGACCTTTGCCCGCTTACATGAGTACCATCGATACCGGAAAAAGCATCGATGAAGAATTCCGTTTCATCCTCACCAGGCTTGTGAAGCCTGGATGAGTCGCATAATGGAATTAATATCGATTGTTGGGTACACCTGACCAACGAGTGAAGTTGCTCTTAGAGGGCAAACAAGGCTTCTTTCGGGAGCAAACTGCATAACATTGCGGTCCCTCCCCCTTTGGCTGATGTTAACGTTAGCGCTAACATTATTCTCGGAGTGATTCGTAAAATCACTATGTCCCTGGTGATGCATGCAAGCAACACCAGTTGTTAGCTTACCAAAGCGATCTTAACGACCACTTCTCTCCTATTGATACATACTGACATCACCAGATTCAATATCGCCCACGAAGTCATCAGAAGATAACTCCGCACTAAAAGCGGGTGTCAAACAACTTTGTAATCACCTCTTTGGTTGTCACGTTAGAACCCGTAGGCTTAATGGACGTGGCCTCGGCTGATCTGGAGGCCTTACCAGTTCCGGCCGAGTCAGGCGACGACGTCGACTCGGCCCAGTCACGTATAATGGGAGTGGAGGCGACGCATTACCTTTTTTAGACGCATTAGTGTCTACTGGAACGTTGGCATCACTAGCAGCTGCACTGAGTTGTGCAGCTACTACCTTTGCGGCTTCACAGACTACACGCACGGATTTTGAAAAAAAAACATGCGCAATCAAAAGTTGGGGTTGAAATGAAACCAACAAGTGCTAATTTACAGATAGACATACTAGTGCTCTCCGTCACTTTAAAACAGTCCCTAAAGTGACTGTTCTTTAAGGAGGACGGTGATGTAACGGTATGTCCCGTTACATATCTTATTTTCCTATAAGAGGATTAATATTTGCTATGAGAGGAAATTAATACGAAGTACAAAACTATTATCTTTCTTCAACTTTGACATAATAATTTTAATGTTACTAAATTTGCCAATATTGGCGCAACAAGACATTAGTTCTATATATCAGTTGGTTTTAAGCTAAATAAACCCCGCCAATCGTTACAAGACGGGACTAGGCGT